>NC_142709.1:44911554-45214584 GCF_055471065.1 Atractosteus spatula | reverse complement strand
TATGGAGATTCGAGTCGACAGTTCTGACCGTAGTTCACTCGTTGATCTGGCAAAGCGTTCGCGTTGGGGTACCAGCAGTTCACGAGGCTTGCTGATGGGCTGACCTCTGGCAGATCCTTTGGTTACACGCAGGTGACCTCCGGTCTCGACTCTTAGAACAAAGTAAATTCCTGGCACTCGGACACACTGGCCATCACGTGACTGTCTGAGCTGAGTCTGAGAATGTCCTGGAATGGCATCTTCTGGGCCCTATGCTGCCTCTTTTATCTGGAGGAACTATGGCCGTTCATTGGTTGAAAGTTCTGCGGGCATTCGAGATCCACATGGGGTTACCCTGCCCTACCAGTTCCTGATTGGCTGATCGAGGTGGAGGATGAGTAGCAATGCTCTCTGACATTAGGGTTGTAAACAACCTGGGATGAGACTCTCCCTTGGAATCTCCCAGACAATAAGGCGCCAGAGATGACCATTTATTAGGGTGGCTGGAGAATCTCAGCCTTGGGAGTTGTTCCTTATCAGGAAACTCTATCAGATAGGAAAACACCTTAAATCTGAACCAAATGGAATGGCCTCTCTGTGTCTAGCACCACTGAGATGAGGGAGAGAGGGACTGGCAAGGGAGCAGCAAACTTAATTCTTATTATTAATAAGCCTTGCCGCTGCAATAACAATTTATTTCATTTTAATTTCAATTTATATACTTATATCAGACACAAACTTAAGTGTTAACATAAAAGCATTTAAAATATTCATTTATTAAAATGTTAGAATGGGCTTCCACGGGTCTGAATCAGTTTTCCAATGTTTTATCTTTCTACGTATTTTAACTGATTCCTGGTTTAAAACTGCATTGAAAACCTCAGTGATTTGTAAACAAAGTCCCAAAGCAAGTAAATGGAGACCACAGTAATGCACCACAGTCTATGCAAGGGAAGAAAGTGTTCACAGGAGAAGGGAAGAAAACAGGTCATTCAGGACAGGGATTGTTAATCTCTGAATAAATCAACAAGACACATACAAATTGTAAAGATGTATTTATTTCCATTATCAGATAAACTTATTTTTGAAACATGTTTATTGCAGAGACAAATGGTTTGGATACAATTGAATTAACTACAGTGCAAATATGCAAATTGCTTTGGTCAGCATGCAGCTAATTATAGTGAACAAAACAAAACAAACCAAAGACTAACACCAAAAAGAGTGTATTGAATGTTGAGTTTGCGATATGTCAACTGCTTTTAGCCTGACTAATAATTGTATATTTTTAAATCGTGATTAAAACAGACATTTTGAGATACAGTATTAAAGCTAAAACAGATGCCAGAAGGATTACTTGATTAACATTAAAATGGTGATAATCTGACACTGCACTACCAACCTTATTGGTATTCCAACTTTATTTTGCATCTAATAGGCACTTGGTTTGCAGTAAGAAGCGCAGTGATCTAAGATCTGTATCTACTCATGTGCAGGGCACCAACAAATTGTGAAAGATATTGTCAATGTTTTGCAATTGGTACGTCTTAGTGTTTTGCAATTTAAATAATGCCCTGAAAATAATTCATTCTGTGAGCAACTTTTAGCTTCTTATTTAATGGTCAAGTAACTGAACACCATTACTCAGCATTCTGCTGAAAGATATCTCACTGTGGTATGGAGCGTTCCTTCATCTATGAACAAATTAACTTAATTTTGCAAAAAAAATCCTTTTAAGAGGCCATTTTTTGGTTTATAAGAATCACTGCAGATACCTCCACATATACTTACAGTATATTCATATTCCTAACATACCAGTTAATTTCAGGGCAGACACAGATACTGTACTATCACGCTAGGGCCACTTTTTGCAAAATGCCTACCAATATGTATTGTGGACTGTGGGAGGAAACTGGAGTATCTGGCAGAAACCAAAGTGAACATGGGTACAACATACAGTACAAAATCCATGTAGATAACACCACAGCAATTGAATTCAAGGCCAAAGCACTAAGAGATAGCAATGCTTGCTACTGCGCCACCATGCCACCGTCATGTCTTTATATATTAGAAATAAGAATTCCTCCACTTTTTAATAAGATAGATACTTTATTGATCCCGTGAGGGAAATTGCAGAAATAAATCTAACTGGATTCCATTGGATTCCTAATAACTTCCTACTCTCCACTGCTATTTATATGCCAAAGTATTTAAAATCTGGATAATCTAACAGAATATAAAGACAATATTAATATAAGTAAAATGTAGTATTAGATTATATCACTAAATAGCACCTAAAAGAGCAAACTGTATGCTATTAAAATTGATCTTAGTGTTTACATTTTAGAGATATCTGCAATCAACATCATAACAATTTCATCATCATGTTTGTTACGTTTTTGCGTGTTAGATCCTCAGAATTCCACATTCCAGTGTATTAGCGGAAAATATTTTATCATCTGCTTACTAATTATATAACTCTAATAATCCTTTACTAACACCCCATAAACACTTCATGAAAACAGACTTGAAAATAAAGATGAAGCAATTTTGTGAAAGGGCTCAATTGCATAACTATGTCATAAAAATAATTTTGTGAGTTCTATCACATAACCATTGCATTGTATAATATGTAATTTATGAGTAAATTATTTTGATTTTTATTAGATACTGAGCATTGACATTACCGATACTTTAACTTATTGACTTATGCTGACAGTGTTCATTAAACTGTGGGGAGCCTGGAATCTAAAGTATCCCTGAGCTGCAACCTTGATTTTTTCATTCTGTAAGCTGTAAATGAAGGGATTGAGCAAAGGGGTGAGGAAATACTGCACCATACAAATGAAGATGCGTCCATCAGGGGGGATACTTTCTACTCTCAGTCCAATATACACCACAGCAGCAGACCCATAGTACATAAAGACCACAGTCACATGTGAGGAGCACATTGAGAAGGCCTTCTTATGGCTCTCCACCATTTTCAGCTTCAACACAGATGCTATAATTCTGGAATATGTCCATAAGACATAGAGGAAGGGGACATAGATTGCAATCATGGCACATAAAAGAGTAAAATGTACTTGAACTGTAACATCACCACAGGCTAATGCCATTACAGTGGGGTAATCACAGACAATGTGTAAAATAAGGTTTGATCCACAGAATGGAAACATACTTGCTAGTACTATTGATGGAAGAGGTGCAAGGAAACCCAGCACCCAGACTGTGATGGTCATCATGATACAGACCTTGGTGTTAACGATAGTGTTGTAATACAAAGGCTTTACTATTGCAGCATATCGATCAAAAGCCATGACTGCAAGAATGAATCCTTCAATAGTAGCAAATGATATGAAAAAATACATCTGTATAAAACAACCAGAGAAAGAGATGATGTTGTCACGATGCAAAAGAACTGCTAGCAACTTTGGTATGACAGCACTTGTCTGCAGAATATCTAGGAGACTTATGTTCCACAGGAAGAAGTACATGGGCATGTGGAGCCGATAGTCCAGAGTGACCAAAACCATGATGAGCAGATTACCTAGGATGATGATCAGGAAGAGGATGAGGAAGAAGACGAAGAATGCAGTGTAGTGCTCCTGCAGGCCTGGCAGACCCACAATGATGAATTCGTAGTGCAGAGTTCTATTGGAGTCACTCATGGCTCAGAGCCACAGAAGCACTTAAACAAAAGTTTAGAGCCAGGAAATGAGTACATATGTAGGGGTTTTGTGTTGGTTTTATAAAAAATAATAATTAGTTAAATTAAGAAAAATTATGTTTCTGTGTTTTCTTGTGATATTCAACATTGCATATCAAAGAATTTGTATTCCTTTCTTCCTATTTGTATTGAACAAGTAAGACCATCATTGACTATGATTCAACATGGGAAATCAAGAATATTTATGATGATTAGTATGTATGAGACTTTTTGTCAGTTAGATAAAAGTTTTTACATGTTCATGTGTTCTCTAATTGCCTAGCAAGCAAAAAGCATACTCACTTTATCAAAACTGTCTTCATCTTGCATGACACTGCAAAAGTGCATTAGTATGTATTGAAATAACTGCTCACATTCTTTTTTTTCACAAAGCTGTTTCTTTTCTATTATTGCAACATCAGGATCAATTGGATCATTTTTCTTTATAAGAATTTAGAGACATGCACTGCACCTATTATTACAATAACACCTAGACTAACATAATCTCTAATCCATTCAATATGAAATTGTTCATACCAAATGGTAAATGTCACAAAATACTTTGTTTTATTCTGTGTTCAACATCCTGTTCAAATGATAACATAGTCAAGCATCAACAGGGCAATTCTATATCAACCACCTTACAGCAACATTATTATACATACACATATCTATTATATAAGTAAATTTACAAACTGAATGTAGCAAAACCCCTCTAGGTGATTTCAAATATCTCTGACTTCACAGTGGCCTCCAAACAGCAATTGCATAAATATATTAGCAATTAATGTATATGATATCTAAACTACATAAACAAAGTCTTATTTACAGAAGTAAACTGCAGAACTCTGAAAAATATTTATTAAGAGAGGCAGAAAGTGGTCACTTAATGACTTTTTTAACCACTTACAAAAAGGTTCTAGTTCTAATTTAGTCTTTTCAAGAAATATGGGATCTAGTAAGAAAAGGACTTTAATCTATACCTCATAGTAAGCCTGTCATAAGAGAAACAATGAATATGCATTCCTAATAAATAATCTGACACATATCCTTGTCTAATCTGTAGTGAACATAGATAGCAGTTACATTTTGAAGACTTTTTTCTTTGAAAGGATTGGATTAAAAATGCAGACACTCTTGCAGTAGGCTTATTAGAACACATTGTCACAAATAGGTTTTATTTAGGATAATCAACACTGCCAAAAAGTTCCACAATGAAAATATAGAATACATTTGTATTTCTTGGTTCATACAGTAAGTACTTATGGAATTTGTATGTTTGTAAACTAGAAATAAGATACTCCTCCATATGAGAACTTTGTATAAACAGTTCATGACTAATATATTTATTAGATAAAATCCAACAAACAAAATACCTTACAAACCTATAATTTAGATAATTTGTGGTTTCTTCTCTATTATGACATACCTGGAGCCCAAGTCTGTTTACTGTGCTCTTCCAGCACAGGGCACACCTCCTGGACAACTCTTTCTCTCAAATTTGCTGCTTTTATAGGCAGCTCTTCACAGTGACCCCAGAGGCCACTAAGTGCAGAGCTATAGCTGTAGCTCTTATTAATCCAGAGAATGTGTGTGCTAGAGAGAATAAGCCCAAAGAAAAAAAAAACTTTTTGCAAAAAAAAACTTTATGATGAGCTGCTTTTGCACAAGGTAAAAACTGATTAGACATAATTAATATCTAGGTGTCAAATATACTGGGAAGGAATTTATTGGCAAGTAAACAAAGCTTAAGTGTTAACATGCCTTAATATGCCAAACAAGAGTTTATCTAAAGAGATCAGATAGACCACGGTGTGTGAATAGAAGAGAGAAGTTAGTAGACATCAAAGGCTGCCTCATCAGAAGGGATTTTTTGAGAAATTCACATTATACTATAAATTCCTTCTGTAGAGGCAGCTAATGACATTAAAGACAGTATACTTCCTAATTTGATTTCTGCCTTCACATCACAAAAATCTGCAATTTCAATAAGGGTGTATAGACTTTTTATATCCACTGTATACTCATAGTAATATTGTTTAGGGCATGTTCTTGAAGTACTCAGAGTGTATGTAGAAGTTAAAAAAAAAAAACTTATGTGTAAAGATATTAATATTGAAGCTTTATTTTTTTTTGCATTATGAGTTTTAGATGATCAAAGTACAGTAAAAGGATTAAGATACTTAATTTACTTTTGTGTAATATCAAATTTATTGTTTCACTGTTCAACTAATGTGTCTAATACATTTGTATAATGCATTGCAAATATTTTCACCCCATTCAATTGGTGTCCAATTTAGAAAAATTGCGAATGGTGTATATATATTTTTAAAGAACATATTTGCAATTAACTTGTGAATGCCTAAACAGAATAGTTTTGAATGAAAAAGATCAATTTAAGCAAAATCAGCAATGGTATTTAGCAACCTTATTATTTTACAAAAAAATACGTTAAATTAGTTAAAAAAGTACAAATCTGTTTTATGAGCAATTTCCCACTTAAGGTCAGATGTTGTCCCCAAACATAGGAGCTTCAGTTATAAAATGAATTTATTTTCCCTAATTGAAAAAGATGTTTTAAGAGGGTAGAAGCTAAAACTGAAAAGCTGAATGTTGTCATTGACTACTTTCTTAACCAGAATTTTAAGAAGAAGAATGTTTCTTTTGATTTAGTCTTTTCAAAAAACAAGACCATTTTCTCAGAAAGAAGAGGTAAATGTTTATCCCATGCTGAAAAGAAGAGACGACACAACATTTAGGCTGTGGAGCCTTCTTCAGGCTGTCAACTGAAATATTGTGCTTCTTTTCTTTTCAGCATGAATTAAACCTTTACCTGTTCCTTTGCAGCCTACACATGCTGACGTAGCTACGTACTTGAACCATTTGCTAAGAAGATGTCTACATTTAGCTACATCATGAGACTTACAGTAC
Source organism: Atractosteus spatula (assembly GCF_055471065.1). NCBI lineage: Eukaryota > Metazoa > Chordata > Actinopteri > Semionotiformes > Lepisosteidae > Atractosteus > Atractosteus spatula. Next base: position 45,207,968 of record NC_142709.1, on the reverse strand, counting down.
ATTTTCCAAATACAATTGTATCTGTACATGTTTTTGAAATACATCTTACGTTTATGTTAATGAGCGATCTGGCATAATTCTCATATGCTGATATAAACTGCAACACATTGAGAAACTGTCTAAAATGTCTACAAAATCCTTTGTTCAATGTCAATTCCTTTTTGTGTACTTCGTATATTTTTTATAAATGGGATCTTTCAAACACATCAATATACACATAACATTTTCACTATCCCTTAAATGTGAACAGAGCTTGTAAATTTTGTCAGCACCTGGAGAATTTTACACCAAAACAACATCCTGTAACCCAATGTTAACTGTTTTGTCCAAACATAAACACAAAAAGATATATTACAAATGTCACTGATAATTTTCATAATTTTTCACATACCTGGAATATAAGCTTGTTCTCTCTGCTCTGCCAGCACATCTGCTTGACAAGAAATTCTTAGTCTTATCTCATCTGCTTTTATGGGTAGCTCTTCATATTGACCCCAGAGACTGCAGAGTGTATAGCAGTAGCTGTAGCTCTTATTAATCCAGAGAGACAATTTTTACAATATACAAGATCCTAATTAAGCAATTTAGTCTTTGTAACATGATGCAATTATGGAATTGAAATTGCTTAAGCAACGAATTTGATGAAACATAGTTGAATGTTTTTAAACTGTTTTTGTAAATGTTTGGAGGAAACAGGTGACATCTGTAATCAGGAACTTTTGCAGAGCATTAAATAGAAGTTTGTCGAACAGTGTAACAAAAGAGGCCATCCAAACAAGTAGAACACAGAGAGATAGCACTGGAGATACTTACGCAGTAAAACATCACATTTTAAGTTAAATTCCTCCATAAATTGGACATAATTAGCAATAATGATACATTAAAATAAACCACTGAAATTTACTTACAACTGTATGATAAAACAAATGTTTGAATTTTCCTTTTAGTCCGAGGACTAAGAGGCAGTCGTCAAACATCTAGCTAGTGTTGACATCTGTATTTCTTGAGAACTTCAAAGCGATTAGTTAAAGCAATCATCTGGTTTACCTTGGTTAAGCAAGCTTTTAAATGATTAAGAGTGATCAACAGTTGAGGAACAGAGAAAAAAAGGCATGTAGGCAGAGATAGGGACAGGGAGAGGAAAGGAAGGACACTGGAAGGACAGAAAGACACAAGGAGCATGTGCCAGGAAAGTAACACTTACTCAGATCAACTGTAAAGAACACATACTACTATTTTTTGTGGTTAGTGAAAACATTTTAGAATAGGGAGTTAGGTGACCCATTCACTTTGAGTATCCATATTTATATAGAAAGAGATGTAAATGTACATGTAGGAGAACATTAATTGTATTTGATTTAATTGTTAATTGTAAGAGATTTAACTGTACATTATGTACAGTAGGTCATAATCTGTTTAGTTCAGAAGGCAGGCATTTTTCTGGATAATGATAATAATAATCATCATCATCATCCATTTCCTGTGAAGGTTATGAAGGTAGGTAATGAAAGTAGCTGAAATTAAGAGTGAGCCATGTGTCACGAATGACCTGCTGAGCAACTGGGAAGATGGACCCTGTGCGGTACCTTAGGTGGTCAGGAGACAGGCAGGTAGCTTCCAGAGCAAACGAGGACTAGGCGAGAGACGTGGTCAGTGGCAAGTTCTGTGGTTCGTATCGTGAAGAGCAACGAGAAGGCTTCTGAACCAGGAGAGGGCTAGGCAAGAGACGTGGTCAAAGGCAGGTTCTGTGGTTCATATCGTGAAAAGCGAAGAGAGGGTTTAGAAAACTAATGTGAGGTAGGAGCTCCAAAGAACAACCAATACTAGGCAAAGGGCAGAGGGTTTTGGAAGGTTTAAGTATTGTGAGAGGAAGAAGGTCCTCTGATTGATGAAGTGTCGTGGTTGGCTGTTTGGCAGGAGCGGTGTTGTTTAGCAGAAGTGCTCGGGGCTGGAGTGTAATTAGCATGAGTGCACTTCTGTGTGAGAATCTGGTAGGATGAGGGTGTGACAGTACCCCCCCCCCTTCACGGGTGGCTCCAGACACCCTTGTAGATCTATCTGAGGTGGTACGATGGAAATTGAGGATAAGTGTCTGGTCCAGAAAGTCCTTCTTGGGAACCCAAGATCTCTCCTCTGGTCCGTAGCCCTCCCAGTCAACCAGGTATTGCTGTGAACCTTGTACCAATGGGAGTCTAGGATCCTGTGGAGTGTGTAGACAGGAAGACCAATGATCAAACGAGCAAATGGGGGGGGGGGTCGAGATTGGGGTCTAGAAAGTGGGGAATGATAGAAAGGCCACAAGAGGGAGACATGAAAAATGGGGTGAACCCTGAGCGAGGAGGGGAGAGCCAGGCAGTAGGAGACGGGAGTGATTTGGGAGAGGATGCGGATAGGACCAATGAACCGAGGGCCGAGTTTCTTTGAGGGTTGATGCAGGGGTAGGTTCCTAGCAGACAGCCATACGAACTGACTCCTCCTAAGTCTGGGAGCCAGACGCCAGTGACGGTTGGCGGCCCCTGTGTGATGTAGGGAGGTCCTTTGGAGAGCAATCTTGGCAGATTTCCAGATGTGATCTATCTCCATACCCCACCGAAGAGATGACATAACCTAGGAAATGGGTCTTGGGCACATGTAAAGGGCATTTTTCCAGCTTGGCATAAAGATTATTCTCAATGAGAAGAGAACGAACCTCCCGGACATGGGCTATATGGTCCTGAACATTAGAGGAAAAATTACAATATCATATAAGTAGACCAAAACAGATTTGTGGATAAGATCCCTGAAGATATCGTTCATAAAAGCCTGGAAGACAGATGGGTGCATAGAGATTCCAAGGCCGCTGGCATAAGGGGCAGAGGATAGCGGTTCTTAACTGTGATTTTATTAAGGTCTCTGTAGTCAATACAGGGGTGTAAGGAGCCATCCTTCTTCTTAACAAAAACAAGTCACGCAGTCGTATGCACTGTGCGGTGGGAGTGACAGAGCCTTTTGTTTACAGAAGGCTGAGTGCAGGTCAAAATATTGAGACAGAATGAGAGACGAGTTGTCTGCGGAGGTTGGGCTGAAAAAATCCTGATAGGACGGCGGTAGCATGACGACAGGCAGCCAGGACCAGGAAAAGTTGGGGTCATATTTAACAAGCCACGGGTAGCCTAGAAGGAGCAGGTGTGATGGAGAATCAGGATGAGAAACTTGATTTGTTCCACATGGGTGGTGCCGATGGTGAGGGTAAGTGGAACTGTTTGCCGTTCAATCAATCCAGGCGACAGGGGGGAACCGTCCAGGGAGTGCACAGAAACGGGAGGAGAAAGGGGCACAGTGGGGATGTTCCATTTCCTGGTGAGTGAGGCGTCTAGGAGGTTTTCGGCAGCACCTGAATCAATAAAACCCAAAAGGGAGATCTTAAAAGTACTCCAGGACAGAAATACGGAAAGGAAAGGACCCGAAGGGGCAGGGGAATGAGAGTTATTGGTAACCGTGGTGGAGATTGAGCGCACTGGTCGGGTACTGGGAGGTTTAGTGGGACAAGAGGACAGGAGATGTCCTGGTGAACTGCAGGCTGGGGGTTGCCATGGTGGCTGGGGAGAGGAGCCGGTGTCCTCCTTAAGTTATTCTGTCTTCCTGGCCTGAAGGCGAGCATCTAATTCCACCACCTGGGAGATAATGAGATCCAGTGAGTGGGGGCTAATGGGAATAAGGACTAGGTGGTCCTTCAGTTCTTTGGAGAGACCCTTACGAAACTGGCATATAAGCACCTCATTGTTCCAGGCGGAGGTCGTGTCCAGAGCTTGAAATTCAATAATATAGTCTTGAAGGGGTCGTAGCCCTTGTTGGAGTGAGGACAGGTGGAGATTAGTGAGGTCCGAGCTAGAAAGGTCAAAAGTCATCCGGAGTTTCTCAATAAAAAGGTAAAAATCCAAAAGTTCAGGGGCTCCTCTAGACAATAAAGCCGTGGCCCAATCCAGAGCTCTGGCCGTGAGGAGCGAAATGTCGAAGCCAATTGCTTCGCTATTCAAAGGAAAGCGTTCCTGGTGCATCTGGATGCATAAACAACATTGAGCAATGAAACTCCGGCATTTAGCAGGATTCCAGTCGAACTTGTCCAGAGGGATCAGCGGAAGGGCTGCCGCTGCGGGACGGGCGAGAGCCGAGAGACCTGATCCGTGAGGAGTTGGAGGGAGTGATGGAACTGGGTCAAAGCTTGTGAGTGCTGGTTAAGCAGGGAGGATATAGAGTTTAGGTCTGCAGGGTCCATGATTCAGGCCCGGTATTCTGTCATGAATGACTCGCTGAGCAATAGGGAGGATGGATCCTGTGCAGTACCTTAGGTGGTCAGGAGACAGGCAGATAACTTCCAGAGTAAATGAGGGCTAGGCAAGAGATGTGGTCAGTGGCAAGTTCCGCAGTTCGTATCGTGAAGAGCAACGAGAAGGCTTCCGATCCAGGAGAGAGCTAGGCGAGAGACGTGGTCAAAGGCAGGTTCTGTGGTTCATATTGTGAAAAGCGAAGAGAGGGTTTTGAAAACTAAGGCGAGATAAAAGCTCCAAAGAACAACCAATACTAGGCAAAGAGCAGAGGATCTGAGAGGGTTTAAGTATTGTGAAAGGAAGAAGGTCCGCTGATTGATGGAATGTCGTGGTTGACTGATTGGCAGGAGCGGTGTCGTTTGGCAGAAGTGCTCTGGGATGGAGTGTATTTAGTGCGAGTGCACTTCCGTGTGAGAATCTGGTGGGATGAGGGCGTGACATCATGTAGTGATGCGTAAAAGCTAAACTGCAAGTGAAATGAGTGTACCTAGAAAGGCCAGCTGATGAGTTGTAGCTGAGCTCTGTATCTGGCAGCCCCTGGCAGATGTTTTAGATCTCCCATTGCAGATAGAGAAAGACTACTACAGATATACAGTATGGCAAATGTTGGACTCGCAAAGAGAAAGTGAAGTCTGACTGGAAGACAACTCATTCTTGACTTTGATCAGAAATTGACCAGTGAAACATACATTTGAAATGTCTTTTATTGCAGATACAGTTGCTTGGAGAAATTGTAATTACAGTCCAGTATTGCTGTGGCAACAACACAACTAACAAGTCATTATTGAATATTGATTATTTCACAGTATTGTGTCCAGTAACTGTTTCTAGATTGTCATATATACATACAGCATATATTGGTTATATATTGTGCTTATATATGGAAAAAAAATTTAACACATTATATTATTAAAGACAGAATATAAAACAGACACTGGATAGAGTCAGATTTTATGTAAGTTGCTGGTTAGATGCCACCATCCAACCCAGACTATTGCTGTTCCAGATTTGTTTTGCAAATAATGAGCACTTAGTTTTCAGCAAGAAAACACAGTAACCTGATGTCCATAGCCACTTAATGTCAGAGCGATAAGAAAAGGAGGATTAGGATAATGCTAACTTTCATTCAGGAGCCACAAAAGTTCCATAGTCAACATTTCTGGTGGTTTGAATTTATGGTTTGTTTGAATTCGGAAATGACAAGTGACTTAGTGATGGTTCATGTGCTCCATAACCAAAGTTGTAACTGATAGCTGTTGAACACTTAGGATTAGCAATATGTTTTTCTATGAAAGCATAATTCTTGCTTCAAACCCCACAGTGTCTAAGTGTGTCTCAAAGATAAGACTGGAATCTGTAATGAGTGAATTGAATGACAAAGTGAGGGAACCCTGGTCATTTCTAGATTCCCATATCTGTAGATATGGTCAGTTGATATAGTACACCAATGATATGAATGAATGTTGAATCTGGAATAAATGAATAATATGAGGCAGACTGTCCTACAGTCTGTGCTCTTGAAGCCACTTAGGAGCTCCAGTGTGCTTCATGTTTTAGAGAAACAACAGCTATAAAGCATTCATATGATTAAAAAGACATGTTCGTGATTCAATAGCAAGTAGCGAGATAGGTATTCCATGAAACAAATAAAAAACATGTCTTTAACACATTCCTTGCTGTTGCGCCTTATTTAATATGCAGCAGAATTTTAAAAAATACACAATGAGTAATTATACTGTATCAGTTTAATCTCCTGTGACTTTTTATAAAAGCACACAATATAATTTATTACTGCATATTGTTATATATTTGAAAGAAAAAAAAAATTAGATTTTATGATAAATTTGTGGTAAATTACCATTACTGGAAACGCTACTTGTCAACACTGATTATTGCTGTATCAGGTATGTAAATGTTAGAATTAGTACTAGGACAGTATTAGTTAAAATCAGTATGGAATTGGCTAATATCATGATATACCCTGACACAGGGCCCACTTCAACCTCTCATTCAATTTATTTGTGCTTGTTTCTCAGAGATGCTTAATGTCTAATGTTTATTCTCAGCATATTTGATGGATGGTGATTTTGTCTACATTTCATGACTAAATTCAAATTTCATTGAAGACTTAGCCTTCAATGTTAGTGTCCAAGATGAATTGAATATTTCCACAGTGTTTTACTAAAAACTAATTAATGAGGTTATAAAGATCATGACATTAAAATATGCAGTGGATAATGCATTTTATCATAAAATGCTATAAACAATAGATTAGGAACATTTACATATAATGAGTGCAATATTACTTAGGCTGCACAGCAAAATTAACTCTTTTTCATGTTCTCCAGCAAAAAATATGACTGTTAAAGTTTTAAGCAAGTGATTGTGAGAAACATTTGTAAAATGCTGTCCTGAGATTTTTTTTTTAGATTTCTAAATATTTTACTTGCATCTCTTTTACATATTGAACATCGCCATACCTGGAACTATGCCTTATCGACTTGGCCTGACAGTACACTTAATTTAAAGAACCTCTGAGCTGCTGTCTTTATTTTTTCATTCCTTAAACTGTAAATGATGGGATTGAGCAAAGGGGTGAGGAAATTGTGCACTGCACCAATGAAGATGCGTCCATCAGGACTCATACTCTCCACTCTCAAACCAATATACACCACAGCACCAGAAGCATAGTACAGAAAGACGACAGTGACATGTGAGGAGCACATTGAGAAGGCCTTCTTGCAACTCTCCACAGTTTTCAGTTTCATCACTGATACTATTATTCTGCAGTATGTCCATAAAACATAGAGAAAGGGGATATAGATTGACATCATGGCCATTAGTAGAGTAAAATTGACTTGAGCTGTAACATCACCACAAGCTAACAACATTACAGTGCGCCAATGATAGACAATGTGCAAAACAAGATTTGATGCACAGAATGGCACAGTGCTTGCCAGTACTACTGACAAAAGAGGTGCAAAAAAGCCTAGCACCCAGACTGTAGATATAATTGTAATACAGGCCTTGGTGTTGATTAAAGTGTTGTAATGCATTGGTTTCACTACAGCAACATATCTGTCAAAAGCCATGGCAGCAACAAGGAATCCTTCAGTAGCTGTAAATGAGATCTGTGCAAAGCAGCCTGTGAAGGAGATGGTTTTATCATGACCTAAAAGACCCGCTAGCATATTGGATATGATGGACATCGTCATCAGCATGTCTAAGACTGCAAAGTTCCACAGGAAGTAGTACATTGGCACATGTAGTCGGTGGTCTAGGGAGATTAACACTACAATGAGGAGATTACCCAGGAATGTGGCCAGAAAGAGGATGAGGAAGATGACGAAGAGTGCAGTGTCATGTTCTTGTAGAATTGACAGTCCCACAATGATGAACTCGGAGTGCAGAGTGATATTAGGTCTGCTCATGACTCAAGTCAGGGGTACCTTGTAGAAAAGTACACACGGCAGATTATTATTCATTTGAAACAAGATCTCAAATAATTTTCGGATAGTGTATAATGGAATTATATATTTAATCACATCATCAAATCACTTTCAATAACTGCTTATCCAATTCATGGTCACAGTGGCCCAGAGCTTATCCTGGGAAAAACTGGGCACAAGGCAGGATACAACCATAGTGGGACACCAGTCCTTTACAGGGTATTTTCTATATCATGATACATATGCTGAGCACATGTTGCAGCTGGAACAAAAACAAGAAAAAAACATGGTTAGGAAGCTCTGAAAAAGTTCATGCTTGTATGAAGGGAAGGAGTTTTGTCACTAGTAATTTTTTCTCACATAATTTCAGAATGTTTGACTCAGAATACAGGAGCTAAAAGTGAAATGATAGAAGTGCTTAATTAATGCTTTCTATTTGAGGAATATAGGATTGTTATATTATATTTTCAAACAAATAGAATAAAAGAGGTAAAATAAATTGCTTATTGAAAATACCATCCCTCTATCTTGTTGATTGCTTGAAAATCTGAATCCTAAAACACTTATTAGAAACCTAAAGCACTTGTCTTTTCCTATATACTGCATAGCAATGAACAATCCATGAAAAAATAAAGGTAAAAAAACAGAGCAAAATAAAATATGCCATCTTTGTTGACATCGCAAAAAGTTGTATAATATACAGTATGCACTGACTGCTTCACAAATCAAAACCATATGAACCATTTAGGAATTTCAATGTGAACACAAACATGAAAGACTGGTCAACTGAGCTCCTTCACCTTAATTTCTCATGAATGTGAACATCATTGAATCCAGCAAAATAAGTCAAATGTGGCTGCATATGAACATAACACAACTAATATGGATATAATTTGAAAAGCATTAGATGCTCACATTTATTTTTTTTAAAGATAATGACAATATGTACAGATGCAGCCATTCAAAACAAGCGGGGTACGCCGCGGTTTAACATGTTGGGCGTGTCGCTTCAAACGTATAACTTGTCATTTCCCGTCATACCGCAAATCACCATATGCAAATTAGATTATGTTAATAGTATCCGGAATCACCTTGTAAGACCACCAGGAGGAGCTAATAAAGCTTAACCTCTCATGTACAGCATTTGAGCTGTCACCAGAAAATGCCCGGTTACGAATCCTGATCACTGCTGAGGGACAATCTTTATTCAATTAAGAATTTATGTTGTATACTCTTTAGACTTTTAAATTTAAACTGTGTATTACAGCATGTTAATCATCATTCATTAAAAAGTTGGTATATTCTATGAAAGCAAGATTGCTCAGTTGGGCAAAAGTACACAACCTACTTTTATCATAAATATTTTACTTATGCAGAAATATTTTATGCATCAAAGTCTTTACCGAAGATATTACTAATAGAATTAATAATGAATGACCTTGGACAAGCTGTAAACTCAAAGTATTGCCCTGGTCCACATTCTGTGTAACCGTCTTTGTAAATGAAAAGACTATTTTTTCATTGACAAAATGTAACACCACAGCTTTTCGTTGATCCGATCACGTATTCGTTTCCAATCATACAAAGTAAGTTTGAGAAGCTCCGATTCACCATGCCTTTCACATGCTCATAAACGATATTAATTTAGGAACATAAAGATATCATGTAAACTGTATATGGCTGGTATTGGTATTTTAAAGAAAAAATACAGACCAGTATTCCACTTTCTCTTTAAACATTTTAAGCATCAAAGTCTTACATGTGGTTATTTTGGAAACGCTTTTCCTTGCTCCTTCTGAACATATTAAGATTATATACTTTGTGAAAAGTGATAGTCTTTTAACCTTTTCTGTGAATTCCCTCGTTATCAGCTTAAACAAACGCATACTTTTAGAATTTGATTGAGAGGGAATATAATATGCGATATATTGCGTATCTAAAAAAAATTAATAACGATATAATTATATTCATGTACTGTCTGGCAGAATAAACTCTTATAAAATAAGAGTTAGTTAACGTGACACAGAATTATTAAGAATTATCACCTCTTTTTACACTTGAGAACAAATGAGAACATTCCACTCAGTGGGCAATGCATTGTTATCTCAATCATCTGCTAATTCGTTTTACACCACGGGAAGACAGTAGAATGTGATCGTACTGTATCTTTATGGAATGTGTGATCCGTTTACAAAATTAAAGTGTTTAAAGTGTATAATTACAAAGTTAAAAAAAAATTAAAGCTGACACAAAGATTCTAACATGATCACGAGGAAGTGCATTGCATGTCTAATGGTCTAACCCCATTTTGATTAAAATCGCAAACGTGTGTTTAATTAAATGTCTTTTTTGATTCACAATCTGACAATGAAAACTGGGGTAAAGTTAGTTTGAAGTTCAAAAACGATTTTGGCACACCTGTAGCATTTTCACGAAACCTCCTAGAGTTGTGAGAACACTTCCTTTGTGTATAAAGTACATTGTGAATGTTTTCACAGCCTTCACTTTGTCGTTTTTATGCCATTTTTTTGACCACGCACGGATATTTTTATCTCCATATCTTTGCAAGGGAATCAGTGCGAATTTGTACTTTGGGTTTTCCTTGTTCACATATCTCCCCTTTTTATAAAAGGACATGGTTGAAAACTGTTCCAGAGCCACTGTTGTTTCATCAGTGAAAAGTACATCATGAAATGCCTCTCTCTGTTCAATCCATTGGAAAAAAGAAAAGGAACATAAAGCGTCTGATGGTCATAAACGATATTAAATTAGGAACAGCATCAGATATATTTTTCTTGAACTGCACTGCATCGGAGAGAATACCATAGCGTGTTTTTTTTTTACTCCCTGGCGGAAACAGGCTTCCATAAGAATCAGTATAGCTTCTGGGAAATACATTTTTCCTGCATTAAAGTTTAACTCGTTCAGAGCGCCCTACATTACAAACTCCAAGCGTTTCATTTTGAGCTGAAGACCCTCACACCTGAAGAAGGATTCACAGCTGAAACGTTGCAGGCTGACGCGGCTACCCACCAAAGTGAATGTATTGCAGTAAATGTTTATATCATTATATCTATTTATTTATTTTTTAAAAATTAAAAAAAAATGTTTTCCCAGCCTAAGAGGGGGGATCTGCTCTCATTGACAGCTGACACTCCTCCATACACTCAAGTGAAAAATTAATAACGCCAATGTAAACATCATATTTACAATTTGTTGATAATAAAAATGTTAAGTTCTCTCAAGCTTTCTCAGTCAAGTATGATAATTTACCTAGGGAGTTGTGTAAGCATGCGTAGGCAGCAAAAGATCGGCTAAACTGTGAAGAAAATGTTTCAGGTGTGAAGAATACAGATCCCCAATGCAATTTCAACCAAACCTGTCCCCACACACCCTGCCCCACTGCGATTAGAATATACACAAGGCACTAAAATCTTTAAAGTAGATGATCAGGTGTTTCGCAGATGTAGGCATAGTACGTAATTCAGGCTTTATGAAGTTACACCTGGTATTCGATTAATTAGGGTTATTAATTATTAGAGTTCATAAAGCCTGAATTACATACTATGCCTACGTCTGCGAAACACCTTTGCTAGTTAATGCTACTTCACTTTCTTGGGCATGATTTTTTTAGGCAAAAGCCAGGCTTACAGGCTTGTTTTGTGATCTTCCTAAGATTGTTAAGCGCAGTGTCAAAATGTTTCCATATGAAAAGATTCATATGAAAAGCAGTGACGTCACTGTCCTGAGGCGTATGTGTGTGGCAGATCTGTGATGTGGTTGAGTGTGAATTGTGGTAAGCCTCTGATTGGGGAAAAAAAGACCTGATGATCTGTTCCACATACCAGGAAGACAATAGAATATGATTCGACGTGTATTTTAAACGTTTAATTAAGAAGTAAAAACCTTACAGCGTGCACAAATTTCTAAGCTGATCAGGAGGAAGAAAAATCACCCGTGTTTCGCACATAAAAAGTGGTTATTAACTATCAAAACCTGTTTTTATAGCTTTTAAAGTTGTGCAATGTCTAAGCAGGAACACATCATTATATCTTATATATGAAAAGGTGTGTGTGAGTGTCTCTCTGAACTCAGCTGTACTAAAAAATAAAGCACCGATTTTCATTCAACGAGTGCCTGAGACACTGTGTCTGTCCTATATAATAATGCCACAATATTATAAACGCCCCTTAGGCTGGGCAATCGAATATTTTAATTAAAACTAAATAAAAAATGAGATGTAATGATGTGTTCCTATTAACTCAGAAATTGCATGACTTTAAAAGCGATAAAAACAGGTTTTGATAGTTAATAACCACTTTTGGTGCACAAAAAACGGGTGATTTTTCTTCCTTGTCATCAGATCTTTCTTGGAAAAATTACTTACCCACTGCAATTCGGGCACAGAAGGGTTAAAAAGCAAGTCAGACAGGCAGGGGGGAGGGTGAGTTGTGAAACTGTTACCTGTCCTGGATAAAGCAGTTAGAAAATAGGTGGATTTACACCTGTGAAAAGCGTTCCAATTTTAATACGATACTGAAGACATTACTCAAAAAAAAAATCTTGTACGGTCTGTAGACACCGAAGATATTATTAATAACCTTTTAAATCTGAAGGGAGATCTAAAGGGATCCACGCGATACAGGTTCCTGCTACTGGAACGATTCAGAGGGAAAGACGGTGACTATACGTTGTTATTAAAAAATGACTTAGATTCAAACATGTTGTGATATTTAGAAGTATAAAAAAGTCAATAGAGTGTCCATAATATTGCTATTTTGTTATTGCTATTTTAGTTTTTCAAAAAAATGTTTGTTAAAAGAAAACTTGTGGCAATAGCTGGATTTGAACACCCGACCTCTCGCTTATAAGTCAATCACTTAAACCATCACGCCACTGATGTAACATCGAGTGGAAACAGTCTTACACATATCAATAGATATGTGTATATACTACTGTTTGTGTCACAGTACATGAATATAATTATACCGTCATTAATTTCTTTAGAGACGCGATTCCATATTATATTCCCTATTAATAAAATTTTAAAAGTATGCTTTGTTTACTTCGTAACGAGCGTATTTGCAGAAAAGGTTAAAATTATCACTTTTTACAAAGTATATAAATGTACGGTAATATGGTCAGAAGGAGCATGTAAAAACGTTTCCGAAATAACCGCATATAAGACTTTGATGCTTAAAATGTTTAGGGAGAAATGGAATACTAGTGTGTATTTTTTCTTTAAAATACCAATACCAGCAATATACAGTTTACATAATATATTTATGTTCCTAAATGAATACCGTTTATGACCTTCAGATGCGTTATGCTCCTCTTCTTTTTATGCTCAGCTACTAAAAATTCCTTTTAGTGGTAAAATTCCATATAAATATTGAACACTAAGCGGATTAAAATGTGCACAGTAAAGAGATTAAATGATTAAATATTTTCACTACTGACCAATGCACCATGAGTGGCCCTGTAGGTCATTTTGGCCAGCCAATCACATACCGCGGTACGGCACGGTGGCTCACGCGTAGTTGCCCACGGTATGGGTTTGTACTGTGCATTTTGAATGGCTGCATCTGTACAAAGAGTTTCAGGAATGCTAGGCCTTTTTCTACTGGAAATCTCTCCAAGACATAAAACAAGCAACCCAAGATCAAATCATACAAGACAACAAGATCATTGGATTTGTCTCTTGTTTTAGTTTATCTGTATCACTTGAGCTTTTAAAATCTTTCAAATTGTGCCTTAAGAAAAGGACTAAATCTATAAAAAAACTGATTTTTTTTAATTTAGGTTTACATAATTCTTGCATAAACTGAATCAACATACTCTATGAGATCAACATATTCTTTTAAAGGGGAATGAAAAACAGAAAGCTTCAGGTATAATTTCACAGCTGAATTTTGCAAGTATGAAAACAGTTTAGTGAGTCACGTACTTGGAGCCTGTGTCTGTTTGCTCTGCTCTTCCAGCATATAACACACCTGTTAGATAAGGAACTCTTTCTCTCATCTCTGGTGCTTTTATGGGTGATTCTCCACAGTGACCTCAGAGGCTGCTGAGTGCGGAGCTGTAGCCGCAGCCCTTATTAATCCAGAGAGACGGAAAGTAAGCACTTGAGGAAACAAGTACAAAGGTTGAACACATAGGACAAATCGCTTAATAAACAGCCAATTGCATATAACATAAAAAGTTTTAAAAAGGAAATTCAGTCTTTTACATGTAAAGACATACAGTATACAGATGCATCCATTCAGAATGCACATATCACACTATGAGTTAGGTTGCAGAACTTAGCTTTTCACCAGCCAAAGGCACTTATGATGCATTAGATGGTAGTGGAACGATGGCGTTGTACTACTTCTTTAAATTCACTGAATATACAGTATAATATTAATATGGAATCACATCACTGTAGGGAAATTTTGGTAGCTGAAAATGAAAATAACAAAATAATTTCTGTTTAATAACATTTCCAAACATGTTTGATAATATTTAATTTTGAATATCAATTAATTTTTTAATCTAAATATATAGCTGGTTGTGGTAGATAGAAAGGTAAATATGCAAGGTATGCTAAAAAGCTATACATGTAGAAATAGTCCACCTACTTCATAAACATTTTATGCATCAAATTCTTAATTCAGTCACTTGCTGTGGTTTTCGAAAGATTTTGACATTCTCATTTTAACATTTCCCATAAACACTTGCTGTCATTATTGTTGTAATGAAAAATAAAAGACAAGTCAAGACCAACAATCTCTAGAATGCTAGTAGAGAGTAAGGGAATTTAAAGATGCTTACATCTTACAATCTAGGTTTTTCTGTGTATATTTGATTCTATATTTGATATATTTGATTTAATAATTGTTTATTAAATAATAATTTTTAAAGCCACTATGTATATTTATATAATTGCTGTATAAACTAAATTTTATACATGCATGTTTCCGCTGCCTTTTTTCTTCTTAGTAGTTGATATATTTATAGATTTAAAATCATTTGGCTGCACCAAAATTGTTAAATTACTCTGATTTCTGATGAATACTGAATGGAGTGTCTCATGGTTGGTTGCATTGTCGCTTCACAGTAGGGGGATTGGGGGTGGATCAAAAGATCATAATTTATCATTCTTGATCCGCGAAGAAGCACAATCCAAAAGCTCTTTGTGCTGTAAAGCAAGCTATAGAGCTTTGGAGCAGTTTGTAACCATGTTTATTTTTCTTTATTATGCCACTTTTAGATGAGAATAAATAAAACTAACTGTGATTGAAATGACTGCTATTATTCTGCTCCACCCCAGACTTAATCTGTCTACTGTCTGATCTTACTACAGTACAAGCCTGTGTGAGGATGCTACTTCCGACTCACCACCCCAACACTTGATTACAAAAACACCTTTTAGTATGTGACAGATTCAATCAAATGCATAGGGAAAGACCAATTATTTCACTTAGAATTAAGTGCTATGAGAGATATGTAATAATTGTTGTGTGCCTTAACCTAGCAGCCTGATGCCCGTCAAAGGAATGTAGCTAAGGAGGCCACTCTTTGTGATGTCAGCCACGGGATGACCTAGTGGTCTTTTCATGAGGGAAGTAAGGGAGATGATTTTGTCTTCTGGATAAGGACCTTTCCCAGGATAGTCCAAATGCAGTGTCCATCTCCCTGAGGTCTCCCCCGCTGGCACCTGGATGTCTAGCAGATAGCCTAGACCTCTGGATATCTGAAAGATGACCAGCCAATCAGGGACTGCAGGGTGTGGGTACTCACTCCACCTGGTAGTTTCTTGACCAATCACCAACCATATTTTCCCCAGTTAAAAAGCGGTGCATTATCTCTAACTTATCTCTAACTGTGCCCCCTCTCTCTGCCAAACCAACTTAGCTGACAGGCAACCTAACATTGTGACTGTCTCACTTGTTGTCTAAACTTTGGGCCTTAATTTTATTCCCAAATTGCCAAGTTAAAGGGTGAGCCTGTATGTAAAGACAAAATTCTTGCCCGAGGTCTAGCCTGCAGGAGGACCTTGCGACCAACTAGTTACCACTGTATGTCTGCTTGATCACTGGAGCCATACTGTTGGACTATTTGTCAATACAGCTGAATATAGCACTGTAAGCGCGAGGCTACAGCAGCATCTCTTCCTAATATCTTGAGATGTCTAAGGACTTCAGCGGCACAGAGCCAGCAAAGCACTGATTGGATACCATGACCGACCCAGTCAGCTGTTCCCCCATCTTTCTTTGTGAGAGTTATGAATTCACAGTTGTGGATGAGTAAAAATCAATATTCACCCTCTCCAGAATAAAATTGTTATATTAACATGTTAATATCAATTTAATTAATTGAAGTAGCAGTATTTACTTAAGAGCACTTGAATGTTGATTATGTTAATGAGACTGATTAGGAAGTTAATGTAACCGGTAGCGTACTTAAATATTATCTTTATTTTATGCAGCTGTTCTCTATACCCTAGTGTTGGAGTACTTGAGATCAGTCTCGAGATCATATTTCTATGGTCTTGGTCTTGTCATGGACTCGGGTACATTTGCACTCGGTCTTGTCTCAGTCTCGGACAAGGCTGGAACCGGATTTTTTCCTGAGACCAGTTGAGAGTTGAGTTTATAAGATCACTTTAAGGCCATAAACTGTACAATTTCTTGTATTAGGAATTTGTTTTGAATACCCCAGCTTGCTCTTCATGAGACACAAAGACATACAGACAGGGAGAGAAGCTTGGGGTCAGAGCACAGGGTCAGCCATTGTACAGTGCCCCTGGAGCAGTGGCGGTTAAGGGTCTTGCTCAGGGGCCCAACAGGGTAGGATTCCTCTGCCAGCTTCAGGATTTGAACCGGCAACCTACCAGCCGCAGGTGGAAATCTGACCATCGCCCTTTGACCCCTTGCCAGCAGTAGTTACCCCTTCCTTCCCTAAGAGCAATATAAGGGGGGACGCCAAGGCATTCTGCCCTTTTTCCCGTGTGGTATCCTATGGGTTACGTCGCAGCTGTGAGCTCCTCCTTCCATCACCCACCTGCCAGCGACAAGCACACCTTTTGTATAAAAAGGGCAATGAATTCCTCTCCTTACTGCTGGAACTTGCCCTCTGTCTACTCTCTCATCCTCACTCTGAGTCAACCAATTCACACCAATACAGTAGACTACACATCATTATGCCGGAAATGTCATCTACATCATCGATCATTCAATTCAGATATGTGAACCACAAAGAGTTCATCTGCAAAAAGACACTGGAAAAAAAAAGATACTGTAGAGTGCAAATTTTGCAATACCTCAATAAAGGAGACCAAGGGGATGACTTTGTCATTTTGAGCAAAAGCACAAGGAAAGTAAGAACTCTTCATTTTGTAATGTTTAGCCATTTTCACTGACTGGAAATGCGTTTATGTACTGTACATATTCATCAAGTAGCTAGCTAGAGTACATGAAGACTATAAAATTGCAGAATTATGACACATCATTGAATGTTTATAATTTATAAAGATTGGGCATTTTATCATTTTCAGTCCACTCGACATCTTCTGTAGCTAGCCCCCCCCCATTGGGTAATGTTGTGTATCTTAATAAAGAGCCGTTCTTATATTATTTGGACTATTTTATTAACTACACAAATCACGCCCTTACACCATAAATTCCCGCCTTCTACTCTCTCGTTCTGTTGACTCGCGATGTCTACTCACTATACTACATCCATTCCTTTGTTATTTTTAAAGTCCATAACTTTACCATACAATTGTAACAATTCTATATCAACACACAGTAAACGGTTATTAACTATTACAACAAAATGTATGTAAAACCTTCCATTTCTATTCAACACATTCAACTTTTTTCTTTTTTTTACAACAATTTCTATGCGTACCAACTCAAATTTAAGTTCAATTTCTACTTAAGTCACTTCTAAATATCACCTCATTTCTAGCAGTCTAAGCAACATCTACATAGATAACACAAGCAAAATAGGGCAATTTAACATTTGGAGAGCTATGCAAGTCCAATATTTTTAAATGTCTCTGTAACGAGACGGTTTCCTGATAACCCTGCCACTTCTCGTTGTTACTTCGCTTCTGGGTAAAGTTACTGGCTCTCCTACGGATGTACTCTCCACTGTCTGAGGACTCGGCATTTCCTGCACGTCAAAAAGTCCAGTATTCTCAGCATTTTCTGCTTCTGTAGATTCAAAATCAAGATCCAATGGAGGAGCGTGTCGAAGGACTTTTTACAATTCTCATTATTTTTGAGCCATCTTCCACATTCACTAACTCAAAAGAGTTACAAGAGATGTTTCTCAATAACACATAGCGAGTGTCTTTGAACTTGGCATCCAATTTACCGTTGTCTAGGCCAGCTACAAACACTACATCACCGACCTTGAAGTTGTGATCCCTTGCTCGATGTGTCTGGTCTGCATATAATTTCATTTTGTGTGCGTACTCCTCATGATGTCTATGGATATCTTTCGTCTTTTGAATGTCCCTCGGCTCTTCTTATTTCTCTTCCAAGTTAGGTAGTTTAGTCCGGATATCACTTCCAAAGATAAGATTAGCTGGGGTTTCTCCAGATGCCCTATGAGGTGTTGATCTATAAGCCAGCAGAATCTTAGGAAGTTCCTCTCTCCATTTTTTTCCTTCTGTCGCTGTTGCTCTTAAGGCCTTTTTCAGGTATCTGTGAAATCTTTCAGTTTTGCCATTACTTCTCAGATAGTAAGGTGATGCACGGATGTGTTTAATTCCACAGTTAGTCAGAAATGATTCAAACAACTGTCCTATGAATTGCCTGCCATTATCTGTTACTACCTCCAGTGGATAACCAAATCGGGCAAAGTTGTTCATCAGCTCTCTAATAACTGTGGCTGAAGATATGTCTGATACAACAACCACCTCAGGGTAAGAAGTATAATAGTCTATGACAGTCAATATGTATTCATTCTGAATGGGACCTACCAGGTCAATGCCCAATTTTGTCCAAGGCCTTGGTGGTAATTCAAGTGGGGGGAGAGATTGATCTTCCTGCAATGGCTGATTCAACACACAAGTGGAACAATTCCTGACTAGTCTTTCAACATCACTGTCTATGTTGGGCCAGTAAAATTTCCTTCTAAGATACTGTTTTGTACGAACCACACCCTGATGCGTCTCATGTGCTATTTTCAATGCTTGTCTGATTTTTGTTTTCGGTAACACAATCCTCTGTCCTCTTAAAAGCAGTCCATCATATGTAGATAACTCCAACCTACACCTGTGGTATGGCTGCAGTTCTTCTGGAATTGGATTAGGCCATTGTCCTTTTTCCACAATGGACATCAACAATTTCAATGTGTCATCTTCGTTTGTTGCTTGCTTAAGTTCCTCAAGTGTCAGCGCATGCAGTTCATAAGTGCTGATTGAAAGCACTCTATCAACATAGGTGTCTACATAGCCAGTGTCTTCTGTGTCTGGTAAAGGAAGACGTGACAATGAGTCTGCGACATTGGTTTTCCCTACTATGTGTTTAATTTTGTAATCATAAGGCCATAATCTCAATCCAAGTCTTTGTATCCTGGGTGGTAACAATGTTGCCTTTTTGGGATTGAACATGTAAATGAGGGGATCATGATCCGTTTGAAGTGTGAACTTGCCTCCCCATAAATATGTCCTAAAATGTTCCACTGCCCAAACACAACCCAAGGCTTCATGCTCTATTTGCGAGTAATGCCTTTCTGTTGGGGTAAGTGAGCGACTTGCATATGCCACTGGTTTGTTCTGTCCATCTTCTTGTCTTTGTAGCAATACTGCTCCAAGTCCTACAGGACTCGCGTCACTGATCACTACTGTTGGCACATCTAGTTTGAAGTATACCAGACATGGTTCAGTTACAAGTGCTCTTTTCAACTCGGCAAAGGCTTTCTCAGTTTCCGATGTCCATTCCCACTTCTGTCCTTTCCTCGTTAGTTTTCTAAGGGGTTCTGATACAGATGCAGCCATTCAAAACAAGCGGGTGATACCGCATTATTTTGCAGTGCGCTTTACGCAGTCTACTGCGAGTTACCATAAATTCTCCTATAGTACCGCAAGTAAAATAATAGTATCTGGAATTTCCACAAGGTGGAGCTAATAAAGCTCAACCTCTCATGTTTGACATGTTGCCATCAAAGTCTTTAACGAAGATATTACTAATACTATTAATAATGAATGACCTTGGACAAGCTGTAACTCAAAGTATTGCCGTGGTCCACATTCTTTTTTTCATTGACCGTCTTTGTAAAAGTAACACCACAGCATTTCGCAATCACGCATTTGTTTCCAATCATGCAAAGTACAATAATTTTTGAGAATCTCCGATTCACCATGCCTTTCACATGCTCATAAAACAGATTGATTTAGGAACATAAACATATTACTGTATGCAAACTGCACTGTATACAGTATGTGTATGTATATTTAATGTCTTTACTGTACCCGTTTAAGTATTGAATATTTATATGGAATTTTACCACTGAAGGGAAATCTTAGTAGCTGAGCATAAAAAGAATAGGAGCATACTGTAACGCGTGTGAAAGCCATAAACGATATTAATTTTGGAACATAAACATACAGTATATGGCTGGTCTTGGTACTTTAAAGAAAACATACACACCAGTATTCCATTTCTCCCTAAACATTTTAAGCATCGAAGTCTTTAACTAATGTGATACCAGATTCAACAAGCATACTTTTAGAATTTGATTAAAAGGGAATATAATATGGAATCGCGTATCTAAAGAAATTAATAACGATATAATTATATTAATGTACCGCAACACAAGAGTTTACATGCTGTACGATGTCTGTTGATAATGTTTTGTAGGGCTTTTTCAACACTCCTCATGTGACCTCGCTGGTGGCACTGTGGGTTAGGTTCCCGACTACCCTCTCACATGCTGGGTGTTTGAATCCTGCTGGAGCCATGACTTTTTTTTTAACAAACATTTCTTTGAAAAAATAAAATGTTTCCCTGGCTCAGAGATTAAATAAAACTTCACTCGCACCAAACAAATTTATATTTCTAAATATCACAACATGATCAAATTTAAGTCATTTTAATCACAATGAATAGTCACCTATGCGTTACAATATAAACATTTATATTGATTTAAATCGCGTTTAAATCGCCTTTATTTAAAACCCATAAATAAAGCTGATACTGTTTAGACTTTTAATTATTTAAAACTGTATTACAGCAGCACAATGCACAATGCAACGTAAATCGCTATCTTTGTCTTCTGCGTAATAATGTTCACCTCTCTGTCCAGCAAATTAACAATAATAATAATAATGAACTTTATTGTATATGGCACCTTTAAAGGTGGATCCTCAAAGCGCTTTACAGGATAAAAACAATAACAACAATACTGTTAGGCTGGGCAAACGATTTTTTTTTTAAAGAAATACAAAATGAGATATAATGATGTGTTCCGGCTTAGACATTAATGAAGAGCATGACACGTGGGCAGCGTAGCGGTCGGCTCTGGCTTTCCCATCTACTGTATACCGATACACTGCAAGTACAACCCCCCTCTCTGCGGGAGTGCTGGCTGTGACGAATTAAACCGGTTTCACAGGTATTTTCAAAGTAGAAGGGGGCGAGATTTCCAGCAAAAGACACCTCCCACCCCCCTCCAAAACCACCCAGTAAGTACAGTACTTACTAGTTAAGAAAGCTAGGCTCCTCAATGAAATTTCTTTAACATGCTAATGCGTTGGTGTAACAGTCCGGGCGTGGCAAGCTTCTAATGTCAACCCGACTACGGCGAAAGGAACCCTTTTTTCAGTGGAAGACAATGAACATATTCTAGCCCTAAATGAATTAATAGCAAACATGGTTTACATAAAAGACATTTTTCCAAGAAAGTTTAGCCTTTGTCACTAATGAAACCACTAAATAAAGACATAAATATAGAAATCTTAAGATTTTTAAAATACATGACTTTGCTAAAATTTATTTAAAAATAAAAACAATCACAAACGTTAGCGGAGAGAGAGAACAGGGGAGGGATGTTGGTTTTGCATAAGGGGCGGGGCTATGGAAATGAGGTCTATTTGGGAATGTGGAGTTACATGTTCTGGCTGTTTGTGAATTATCGTTGTTGAGTATGGAGTGTTGAGGTATTGATTTTGTGTAGTGCTTTATGTTGAAAATTGAGGTGGATTTTGTTTATGATAAAGAGGATAAACTGGGATGGGAGGAGGGTTTGGTTTTGCATAAGGGGCGGGATTATGATAATTGGAGGAATTTCAGAGAGTTTGCAGGCTATTTTTGGTTTGTATTACGAATAATTCATACAAAATATTGAGATTTGTTGATAATTGGAGGACAGTTTTGCTTTAATGGTTTGATATATTTGATTTTGTATTGTGGTTGTTATCTATGTTTTTGGTCGGTATTATGTTTATATGGTTGTTTTTGTTGGTTGGTCGTTTTTATGGTTATTATGTTTATTGTGTCATTTTTTTTTCAAAGTAAAGTTTTTTTACTTTGTCTTCTAAGTAAATTAATAAACTTTCAGCATAGCTTTCTCCCCGTTTAGATTTATTTTTCTTGGGATTTTGGGATCAAATGTGGAAAGAATCGATTGTAATCGATTTTATTTTTTAAATACATTTTAGAAAAGTGTAATCTATGCTAAAAAGCTGTATTTATTTAATACCACTCAGTACTTATATTAATGGAGTTTAGTTGATACTGTTTAAACTTTTAATTATTTTCCATAACATTGCTATTCTAAGCAAGGAACGCTTCACCCTGCCTGCTGTGGGAAGAGTTGGCTTATTCCTTCCCTGCCTCAACGAGGGCAGACCCTGCCAAGCCCTCATTGACACTGGTTCGACCATCACCCTGCTGTCCTGCCGGGCACCAAGGCAGCTGGACCACCAGGGCGCTCACCGTGCACTTTGGGGTTGAGAGGATGAAACACCCCTTCTACCTTGCCACAGTCCATTTGGACCATATTTTAGGACTGGACTGGTTGCAACAGGTGGATGGTTGCCTTGACTTGGGCGTGAGGGACGGGGTGCTGCGCCGGGGGTGGTGGGTACCCTCCAGCGGCGAGGTCAGGTGGCAGTTTGTGGTGTTGCGGTTGCTCTGTGGGGCAGTTCTCCAAGCGGTGCACGGCCAGCCAGAGGCTGCCTAGCAGTGACCTCGCCGCTGGAGGGCACCTGTCAAATTGAAATTCCTCCAATTATCATAATCCTGCCCCTTATGCAAAACCAAACCCTCCTCCCATCCCAGTTTATCCTCTTTATCATAAACAAAATCCACCTCAATTTTCAACATAAAGCACTACACAAAATCAATACCTCAACACTCCATACTCAACAACGATAATTCACAAACAGCCAGAACATGTAACTCCACATTCCCAAATAGACCTCATTTCTCATAGCCCCGCCCCTTATGCAAAACCAACATCCCTCCCCTGTTCTCTCTCTCCGCTAACGTTTGTAATCGTTTTTATTTTTAAATAAATTTTAGCAAAGTCATGTATTTTAAAAATCTTAAGATTTCTATATTTATGTCTTTATTTAGTGGTTTCATTAGTGACAAAGGCTAAACTTTCATGGAAAAATGTCTTTTATGTAAACCATGTTTGCTATTAATTCATTTAGGGCCAGAATATGTTCATTGTCTTCCACTGAAAAAAGGGTTCCTTTCACCGTAGTCAGGTTGACATTAGAAGCTTGCCACGCCCGTACTGTTACACCAACGCATTAGCATGTTAAAGCAATTTCATTGAAGAGCCTAGCTTTCTTAACTGTACTTACTGGGTGGTTTTGGAGAGGGGGAGGTGTCTTTCGCTGGAAATCTCGCCCCCTTCTACTTTGAAAATACCTGTGAAACCGGTTTAATTCGTCACAGCCAGCACTCCCGCAGAGAGGGGGGTTGTACTTGCAGTGTATCAGTATACAGTAGATGGGAAAGCCAGAGCTGACCGCTACGCCGCCCACGTGTCATGCTCTTCATTAATGTCTAAGCCGGAACACATCATTATATCTCATTTTGTATTTCTTTAAAAAAAAAATCGTTTGCCCAGCCTAACAGTTCTGTTGTTATTGTTTTTATCCTGTAAAGCACTTTGAGGAGCCACCTCTAAAGGCGCCATATACAATAAAGTTCATTATTATTACTATTGTTAATTTGCTGGACAGAGAGGTGAACATTATTACGCAGAAGACAAAGATAGCGATTTACGTTGCATTGTGTATTGTGCTGCTGTAATACAGTTTTAAATAATTAAAAGTCTAAACAGTATCAGCTTTATTTATGGGTTTTAAATAAAGGCGATTTAAACGCGATTTAAATCAATATAAATGTTTATATTGTAACGCATAGGTGACTATTCACTGTTATTAAAAAGACTTAAATCCGATCATGTTGTGCTATTTAGAAATATAAATTTGTTTGGTGCGAGTGAAGTTTTATTTAATCTCTGAGCCAGGGAAACGTTTTATTTTTTCAAAGAAATGTTTGTTAAAAAAAAGTCATGGCTCCAACGGATTTGAACACCTAGTACGTGAGATGGTAGTCAGGAACCTAACCCACAGTGCCACCGGCAAAGTCACCTGAATGTATAATTCTTGTGTTGCGGTACATGAATTTAATTATATTGTTATTAATTTCTTTAGATACGCGATTCCATATTATATTCCCTTTTAATCAAATTCTAAAAGTATGCTTGTTGACTCCGGTATCACGTTAGTTAAAGACTTCGATGCTTAAAATGTTTAGGGAGAAATGGAATACTGGTGTGTATGTTTTCTTTAAAGTACCGAGACCAGCCATATACTGTATGTTTAAGTTCCAAAATTAATATCGTTTATGGCCTTCAAACGCGTTACAGTATGCTCCTATTCTTTTTATGCTCAGCTACTAATATTTCCCTTCAGTGGTAAAATTCCATATAAATATTCAATACTAAAACGGGCACAGTAAAGACATTTAAATCTTTCTACGACCGACCAACGCACCACGAGTGCCCCTGTCGGTCAACCAATCACGTACCGCGGTATTTTGGGTCAACGCGCGTCCCGATGCGCGAGGCCGTAGCCAATTACCTCCGGTACGTGTCTGTACCGCGCACTTTGAATGGCTGCATCTGTCTATCTGCATAATTAGGAATGAATTTCATCAAAAATCCACAAGTGCCTAAGAACGAGCGCAAAAGTGCAACATTCTCAGGTCTCGGTGCACTGCAAACAGCTGTCACCTTTTTCGGGTCTGGTTTTATTCCTTCTGCAGTGACCAAATGTCCCACTATCTCGATCTCTTTCAGGCCAAAGATACAGTTATCTTTATTTAAAGTTAAACCTCTGTCTTGGAATTTTTGGAATACTTGCCTGAGCCTCTGTTCTAGTTGTTCTTCATTTTCCGCATGTACTACAACATCATCCATATACCATACAACACCTGGCATTGCACACAACATCGAGTCCATAGCCTTCTGATAGGCCTCTGGGGCACTAGACAAACCAAAAGGAATTTTTCTGAAACGGTAACAACCCCTATTTGTAATGAAGGTAGTCAGGTGTCTTGATTCCGGGGCCAACTCAACTTGCCAGAACCCTTTTCGAGCATCTAACTTTGCAAAAACTTTGGCTCCTTGCACTGCTTGCAATATGCTGTCAACCGTTGGTACTGGATGTCTCTCTCTGATAACTGCTTTATTCACTTCTCTCAGATCCACACACAGTCTCACATCCTTGGTGTCTTTTTTAGGTATTATCAGAATATTTGAGATCCATTCTGCACCTTCATTCACATCTTCAGTAATTCCATCATCCAACATTTTATCTAGCTCCTGATTAAACTCCTGGCGAAACTTTCTCATCTACTGTAACCTTGTAACTGTAACCCTTGATCTGTCCTAAACCTTTAAAGACTGACTCATATTCCTGTGCTAACCGCTTAAACCTCTCTGAAGACTGGTCGAACCGCATTGACAGTGTCTCCTACACTCAGAATCTTTAGATCAAAATATGCTTTTCTTCCCAACAACGCTTCTACATTTCCTTCAATTACATAGACTTTGTCCTTTATTACATTTTCCTGCCATTTCAGCTGTGCCTCAAAGTAGCCAACACACGGAAGTAGACTAATTTGTGCATAGGCATAAAATTTCTTCTTAGACTGCTGAAGTTTAGTTCTGTGTGCAAACACTTTCTTGAAAAGTTCTACTCCAATGAAGTTTCTTCGACATCCTGTATCTATCACCATTTTTATCTCTTGGCCATTTATTCGAACAGTTTCTTTACCTTCAGAGTCAATAGAATTAAACAATTCATCTGAGTCTGAAGAAGGTTCTTGAACTGCTCTCAGTTTTGTCTGTTCCTTATTTGTATTAAGTTTCTTTTCCTGATGGTACCGTCTTTCTTTCTACACACTCGTGCATAATGTCCTGTTTTCTTACAGTGTAGACATTTTGCTGTTCGCGCTACGCATTCATCTGCTTTGTGCGTTGTTAGTCCGCACCTGTAACATGTAATGTCAGCTGTCCCCTGTTCTTCTATATCTCTAGCTTGACTGCGTCCTGCTGCTCGGCTTTTGTTTGTAAAGTTTGAGCGAGCGCCCCATTCAGTGTTTCTTGTGAAGTAAACATGACTCTCTCTAGCTTTTTCACTGTGGTCAGAAAGCATTCTTGATTCTGCTTGAGCTGCTTCTTGAATTCTAGCAACTGTAAGAGCTCTTTCTAAAGTCAGCCCTTCCTCCTGCAACAATTTATCACGCAGTCTCTTATGTGCACATTTTTCCACAAGTTGATCTCTTAACATATCGGCTTCCAATACTCCAAAGTCTGACTCAAATCAATTAGGGGTGGGCAGTATAACTGGTATAGACGTTATACCGGTAGAAATATGTGCCACGATATGGATTTGGCTATACCGTTTATACCGGTAGAGAATGGATTTTGATGTTTACATAGATTGCACCACCAGCATAGTTGCAAAACGGGGTTTAGAAAGTTTTACTTTTGACCCGTCATAGTTTAAAATTCTGCTGGACTTTAGCTCCAATTATATAATTCTGAAAATATTCATCTTGCTGGTATTTGGAAATCTGATATGTTCAGAATTATTGATATTTGGTGGTTCAGACATCCGGTTTATGATGCAACTGAGGTCATTGTGGCCAATAAAAACATGCAGGAATCCTTTTACCTTTTCTGTGAAAACAAACACACATGTTCGTTGTGCCCGTCAGGAAACACAAATACGCAGAGAAATGGAGAAAGGCAGTGAGCGAGACGGGAACAAGTGACAACATTGTTGAAAAGAAGGGTGCTTCATTACTTGTTTGGAAATGGTTCGGATTTAAAAAGTCAGACCATGAGCAGAAAACAGTTATCTGCAAACTATGTCGGGCGATGATTTTAGCCAGAGGCAGTAATACAAACAACCTCTTCTATCACCTAAAGACAAAACATGTATGCGAGTATGAGCCTCTACCAATATGCTGAAGCAACAGGAAACCATAGGATTTTTTCATGAATATTTAAGATTTTATAATAAATTGAATACACATTTTTATTTATTCACAAATAACTGAGAATATAAATTATTACACTAAAATCCTTCTACAAAGAAAACTTAAAAAGTGATTAGGCTCCGATAACAGTAAAAAGGAGAAATAAAGGATTTTCTGCTTCAAACCAGATCTACAGGGTTATTACAGTTGGAATTGCAGTCACATTTGAGAATTCAATTTATTGTATTTTCTTCCACTGTTAGATTTTCTTCACATTCTTAGACTATATACTATCTATGGCAGCACAGGACATTGTTCTCCCAATTATGAGTTTTTAGCCCCTAATTAGGACTTCATAAACACCTACAGTATGTAGGAATTTTAATACTGCTCTTGTGCACATATTTGCCCAGCCCAGTAAGTAGCTAAGCCTTTGTTATTGTGGCAAGGTGTTATTTTCATTAGTATTTTGCAACCAAACACAAGTATTACTCTAACAATTGGAATATTGATATTTTAAATGAATTATGTCATGCACTTAACTTAGTATAGTGTATTTGAAATCCACTTTATTATCTTAGTTATCTCCAAACAACAAAAAGGTGAATCTCTTTAAAAGAAATCGATTTGTTGTAACTAGCTGATTACTCTCATTCTCAGCTGTGAGAGGTGTTCAATGTTTCAACCACTGAAAGGGGCATCAGAAATACATTACTAGGGAAGCACATGTGTAAGATTGTGAAATGCCAGGTTCTTGGCAGGTGGCTGCAAAGTCCTGCTATCAAGTTGCTTTGTCAAATAGTGACACTCCCAGCTTTTGGGTGATGGCAAGGAATGCATTATAAAATGATAATGATTGCTTTATAATAAATCAAATACATATATGTATTCAAGGCATTATTTGTCTTACATATTTTAAGAAACAGTGTTACTTTAATTACAATTAAGACAATATACAGATAAAGCCATTGAAAATGTGCCGTAAAACCCCGTAACATGAGAATTGATCTTCAGGCTACCACGGTACATGATTCACTGGCCAAAATGATCAACAGGTGACACTTGTGGTTTATTATTTGCTAGTGAAATTATTGTATAATTTAATCTCTCTACTGTGCATGTTTAAATCCGCAAAATATGAAATATTAATAAGGAATTTTACAACTAAAGGGAAAGTTTGGTAGCTGAGCATAAAAATAAGAGGAGAGTGATATGGCTTCTGGCAATTTATTAATAAAAGTTTTAAAAAAAACTAATGTCAAAATGTTTCTAAAACATCCACTTGTGATATTTTACCTGCTTAGTTAAGTGAATTCATAATAGTCAAAATGTTAAATACTTTGATACATAAAATATTTATGGTGGAATACTGTTGTACTGTATATTTTTTTATATTTAGCTACCACTACCATCTACTGTTTGTACTTTAGGTATGTATTACTTTATACTACTGTTTTATTTTCAGCTACCAAAATTTACCTTTAGATTTTCTGTATGTGGATGTAAACCTAAAAGAGACACATCACTTATAATAATAAACTCTTTTTTATATAAGAACAAGTAATAGGTTTATTCCAAGCTGAAAAGAGAAGAAAGAAAACACAATGTTTCGGCCGTGGAGCCTTCTTCAGGTGTTGTTTTCTTTCTTCTCTTTTCAGCATGGAATAAACCTATTACTTGTTCCTTTGCAGTCTACACATGCTGACGCAGCTATCCACCTGAACTCTTTTTTATATATCTAACTGAGCAATCTTGCTTTTATAAAATATACCTACTTTTTAGTTAGTGTTTAATTAGTTTAACATGCTGTAATACAAAGTTTAAAATTAATACAAGTCTAAACATTATACAAACTAAATTCTGTAAATGGAAAAAGATTATCCCTCAACATTGACCAGGATTCAAAACCAGGTGTTTTCTTAGTGCAGCCCCATAATGTCTTCAAAAAAACTATTAAAAAAAAGCAGTACCTCACAGCCCATAAACTGCGAATTACTGCAGTATACCCTGCACATTTTGAATCGCTATAATCAATTTTTATGTGTAAAGTATGTCAACCTTAAAAAAGAATATTACATTCACAATATACTACATAAGTAGAAAATAGTACAAGAAAATATTTTTTGTTTGGCTGAGTAATCTGGCTTTGTGAAACAGACACAGGATGTCTCATTTGCTACAGTACCTCTATGCCTTATTGCTATTTTTATTATTATTATTATTAATTGAATGTTGAATATACTTGTGACATGTAAAATTAATAAAAAAATAAACAAAGCAAACATTATTAAAATATATTGTATTTTATTATTAGAGAACGATTCTTTATCAACCTCAGGGGGCAATTTGTTAAAAGTTCAACTGGTGTGTTGGCTGGGATCACACCCAGGTCTTCTGTATGCCAGGCAAGAATTCTATCACTGAACCAATGCAGCACCTGCATGCCTTTTAACCAAAATTAAAAAGTAGAAGCATTGTTTTTTTTTCCATTACAGTGTCAAGAAGCATTTTATAGTACATATAACAATATATATAAAACATACAATGACAAATATTTAAGATAGCTGATGCTATTATTGCTTGCAGAGGAAATGAAACCAGATGTGTTTACTAATGAAACAATATTGTTACAAATGGGTGGTCATAGTGAAAATCAGGACTTGACCAACAGTTTAGTCAATAAGTGAAATAATTATACTGAACCCCCAACTTGTAAGTGTTTTTCCAGAAAATGCCCAAGCAGTTGGTAAAATTTGAGGCACGTGAATTCTTTGATCTCTGGCACAGCTTTGTTGAGAGCAGTAACAATCCAGGCACACATGGTTAAACAAATATTTATTACAAAGACAAAACACAAACTACACTACACACAACATACAACAAACAAAATACTTTATGTACAGTATTTACAAACAAGGCATTTCAGAGACCTACTATTCTGGTCACCCACAAAAACAATAGATTGCTACTAAGCATTAAACCTTTAATATGCCCACAGAGGCCACACAAGAGATGAGCTGCCTTCTAACTAAATACAGTGCAGTTAATTATTTTTTTCCAAACTATCCTATTGAAAATTGATCAGTCATGTTACTGCACGTTAATAATACAGATGATGATTTGAAAACATAGATATTAGATTTAATCCAGAAATGCTATGAACATTTATTTAAGAACGTTAAAAGAATGCAGATATGTATTTAATTAGGCTGTGCTGCAAATTTAACTATTATTGACATTCAAAAATATGATTGCAGTTTTACATGAAATCATGAATAATATTTGTAAAAAGTTGTTATGATATTTCTTGTAAGACCCAAATCTCTATTTGCAAGTTTAACATTGACATTCCTGATACTATGGCTTATTGACTTGGCATGACAATGCCTTTGAAAAGCTACTTTGAGTTTTTCATTTCTTAAGCTGTAAATGATAGGATTGAGCAAAAGGGTAAGGATATAATTAAATCCACCAAAGATGATGCGTCCATCAAGAGTTATCCTTTCCACTCTCAATCCAATATACACTACAGCACCAGAAGCATAGCACGGAAAAACAACAGATACATGTGAGGAACACGTTTAGAAGGCCTTCTTACGGCTCTCCATTATTTTCAGTTTCATTACTGATGCTATTATTCTGCAGTATGTCCATAAGATTTAAAGAAATGGGACATAGATTGACAGCATGGCAATTGACAGGGCAAAATTGACTTGAGCTGCAACATCACCGCAGGCTAATGACATTACACTATGTTAATCACAAACAATGGGGAGGATAAAGTTTGATCCACAGAATGGCAAAGTGCTTGCCAGTACTACTGGCAATAGAGGAGCTAGGAAGCCCAGCATCCAGACTGTGGACATCATTGTAATACAGGCTTTGGTGTTGATTAAGTTGTTGTAATGCAGTGGTTTCACTACAGCAACATATCTGTCATAAGCCATTGCTGCAAGAAGGAATCCTTCAACAGCTGTAAATGAGATGATAAAGTACATTTGTGCAACGGAATGTGAGAAGGAGATGGTACAATAACCTAAAAGACCCACTATCATTTTGGGTATGACTGATGTTGATACTAATATGTCTAAGACAGCCAAATTCCACAGAAAGAAGTACATGGGCACGTGGAGTCGGTGGTCCAGGGATATTAATGCCACGATGAGTAGATTACTCAGGAATGTGGCCAGGAAGAGGATGAGGAATATGACAAAGAGTGCAGTGTCCTGCTCCTGTAGGGTTGGCAGTCCCACAATGATGAATTCATAGTGAAGAGTGATGTTGGGTCTCCTCATGGCTCAATTCAGGGGTACCTTGGAGGTTATGAATTAACAGTAGATTATTGCATATTTACAAGAAGATATCATAAAGTACCATAAAGTACAATATTTTTGAAGGTAAAAACTGTATTTCATATGTCATGATAAGGATATACTGACATATATTTTAATTTTTACTGCTTTACTGGAAAAGATACTCCTGAAACAACAAGAGTGTCAATGCATTATTTTAAAACACTAACCCTATATTTACTGACTTTCATCAATATTATAGGGCAACATGGTGACAATGAGTTTAACACTGTTGCCTCAATGCACCTGATTGTGGGACTGGGCCATGTCTGTGGAGTATACTGTACATGAAACATACTGTAGCACTCTTGATTTTGGGTAGATTAATAAAGAAGTAAAGACAAAATTGTATTTATTTCAATTTTTGTATTTTGTGTTTAACACCTTCTTATTGTAATACAGTAATAGAGGGCAGATATTAATTAAACCAAAATGCAACCCCTTGTATGCTAGTTACAGGTTATTTATCTTGATAACAATTCAGAGATCTGCACTTCATCCACTAAGAAACTCAACTATACTACAGAAACACAAAGGATAATATTATTACAGACTTAATGCTATTCAAGACCTTCTACTTAATTTTGTTTCAGCATAGTGAACCAGCCCACTGTATTACTGAATAATAATCTTATCAAGGTGCAAATGTGGCAAATAATGGCAATGATTCAACTACGATCACAAAGTGAAAGGAGCAGATGAGCCATTGTATTACAAATTGAATGATTATCAGTTCGATCTGTGTGCAATGTCATTAATGCTTTATCTTAAAAGTAGCCTCCAAGCACAGAACCTTCAGTCTGACAAAAGAATGTGTTGTGTGTTTGAACAAAAGCCTCCTAAGCAAAACTGCAAAAGCTTTACTTTAATGATCATGCCGTATTAACTTCAAATTACATGTCAATCAGAAAGTTTTACAGAATTTGGAACAAGGCAGTGGTTCCTAGCTCTGCTCCCAGAGTAACACTTGTGTTAATTCCAGCTGAGTCTCAAAGTGCTAATTGTCCAGTCCTAATTGAAGACTTCATTGATTTGCTTAATTTTGATTAAATCAAGTTTATAAATATGTGTAAAAAAGAAAACAGAAATCAGTAAGCCTGTGAAATTACATTGAAAACACAGAAATTTGATTAGAAAAACCAGAAGATATTTGTTTACTACGGAATCAAGGAACCACCTGATTACGGAATACATACTGTACATGAAGCAATGTAATTCACTGCTATTGGCTATTCACTGCTTCTTTGATGGTTACAGAAAGATTGATTCTGAATACAACAGCTAACACTGAAATAACAGAAATCATAATGACTGATTTCTAATTCTATTCAGTGAAGAAAGAAAGGAGTTTTATATGTCCTTTTAAACAACATGAACAGACAGAAAGGTAGAATTGAAAACCATACTTCTGTTTGTTGATTTCATGAAACCTGATTCCTGTAGCACTTGTTGATTATATTATTACAGAAAGAATGTTCTTCCTTGATCTTTACTACTGTTCTAACAAATCCCTTACTGATTGTGTTTTCTGTGCATAGTAATGACTTTTCAGAGACAGCAATAATGATCAAAACAAAGCAAAACTACGTCTGTCTTGTTTCTTTTATAAAGTAAGACAGTGCTTAATATATTCACTTCTTGCTATTCACAAATCAAACCAACATGAATCCAGGGGAATATAAATGTGAACATATGTATAGATAACCTGACGAATTTAATTTATTCACTTTAACATCTGTGAACAAAATTTCAAAATTTAAAACTGATGTGAATATACTGTATGTTAAGATAATTTGATTCTAATAATTTAATATTTTATGATATTGACTATATACTGTATACAAAAGGATCTTTGAGAACACCCTGCTCCTTATGCTGGAAATCTCTCCAAGACAAATATCTTTTATCTGACCTGATATTTTAATCTTTCTTACCTGTTGTTTTAAAACCTTTCTAATGTTGTCTT
Organism: Atractosteus spatula; assembly: GCF_055471065.1. Lineage (NCBI taxonomy): Eukaryota > Metazoa > Chordata > Actinopteri > Semionotiformes > Lepisosteidae > Atractosteus > Atractosteus spatula. Next base: position 45,174,386 of record NC_142709.1, on the reverse strand, counting down.
AAGAAATGGATAAAGTTATAAGAATCCCATGTGCATAATTCTAATGGCATAAACTGAATTACCAAATCAGATCACCATATTTTTAAAAATAAAATGAAAACCAGAAATACTGCAGGTATTAGTTAACAGTTAAATTGTGCAAGTTTGAAATACAATTCAGTGAATCACTTACCTGGAACCTGAGTCTATTCACTGTGCTCTTCAGGCACAGAACAAACCTGATGGACAAGAAATTCTTCCTCTACTCTCTGTTGCTTTTATCAGCATCTATTCGCAATGACCCCAGAGGGCGCTTAGTGCACAGCAGTAACTGTAGCTCTTATTAATCTGTAGAGATATAAAGTGAACACTAGGCCCAAAGGTTTAGGATAAAGAATGAATCACTTAATGAACAGCTAAATTTATACTAACTAGGGAAATTCAGTCTTCGATACACGAAGAGAAATATTTAGGGCATCATTTAACACATTTTTGTGAAAACATTTATTTTGAATTTTTTTGTAAAAAGTCTTAGATAACAGCTGAAAGTGTGAGTAAAGAGGTCGGCAAGAGCATGGTAGACTGCAATTCAACACAATGACTTCAGATTATGAACTGAATTGTTCTAGAAATGCAACATACTTGCAAACTGAAATATATTGTAAAAGGCACATACCCTACATTAAAAACATAAATTTTAAAGTTGATGTTTGAATTTGTCATTTATGTATCATTTATTTTGAGGTACAGTGTGATGTACCCAAATACTACCTGAGTGTGCCTTAGAATGTGCTCTATCCATATGATAATGCTCTGCTTCAACTGTGCAGTGTACATTAAGCAATATTTTTCTCCTCAGAGGCCTTAAAGGTGAAAGAGCTTTGACAATATTTGTTGGGTTCTTGCTGAATGACATCCTGGAGTCAAAGGTAGAGACTGCAGCAGCAGGGGAGGCTTCTGGTCTTGGTACTCTTGCTGCTGCATTTCCCAGTGGTGTCACCGAAGTAGCTCACAGCTGAGAGCTACAGTATATTCAGGAATCAGTGAACTGGAGTTCATAATACTTAAAAAGTTGATGCTAAAAAGGCAAATTCACATATTTATTTTTTTACTATAATGAATTATTTAGATATTTCACCAATTATAGATCTTGTTGTACTGTAGGCAGGTAGACAAGCCCTGCCATTTTAAAGGCTGCATGCTTGTTAGAAACAGGTCAGCTGTGAACAGTATTATTTAAGTGGTCAGGGTGACATGATTTCTTTTGTAACCTTCAATATGCTTGTAGGTCATAAATGAAGAAACTCAATTTAACATTACCTACCAAAACCAAAACAAAACTTAGCTCCATCTTTGGAGCACTAGCGGGCACCAGTGATTGGTCCCACATGCACACCTGGAACAGTACACCTCCCCATGCTGTTAGAACTCACTTAGGCAGATTTTTAAACGGGTAACTGATTAATCTGTTATTTTATTAATTATTCCATCATTAGTTTAATTTCCCTTAAATACTTCCCTTGCCCTTCACTCAGGGCTCTGCTGTCATGAGATCAAGGCCCCACAATCAAATATGCTTTTCCACCCTGGTCAATTTAATAAGGCACAATTAATTAACCAATCCCAAGCTTCCACTCTCTACTACACCTCCCCAGAACCTGACAACTTAAGCACTCTTCACTAAGTTTCCAGTGCTCAGTATTGGGTTTCTTGAGAAGAGCTTTGTTCTTGTTTCCTCAGTTGACTGCTTTGTTAACTATCGTTCCCCGACTTGAATATTGACTAGACTACGATTTCAGATTACGAATTTCGGCCTTGGTTGCTTCTCCTTTTCCCTGTGTAAGCATTATTGCTTATTCTCTCCCTTCTATCGAGCCTGAAAACTTCCGCATAGGATCCAAAAATACAACTATCCCTGACTACTCCTCTGACATCTGCATTAGCTTAGCTGCTGTGCATTTGCTACAGTTTCTTTCTACCATGTCTTTTTCTTAATTTTTTGCACTTGCTTACTTGTTTCAGAGCTTTCCCTTTTAATAGTCACTACCACTTTACAGCCCTGAGTGTTGGGTTTATTTTGTATGTTTCTCTTTTCTTTTTTGGCCACTTTTGTTGCAGTGTTTCCCATCTCACCACTGCCTGAAATCTACTTGTGAGCTCTCAGACGCAACTATTTTTCCCCTCGCCACATCATTACACTGCATATACAAACCTTACAACCACAGGTTGTTATTGCTGCTCTCATAATTATTACAAAACTCAAAACCAGCAGTCTTAGAGGTCTTTCCAAATCAAAGACATAAAACCTGAGCCCCTTTATATCTTTTTTATCCAAAGTGGGGCCAGCTTATCCTTGACAGCTGGAGCTCATTATACACCAAATAACCTTACTTCTTTGCCTGTCTGGAAATGTAGCCCTCTGTCGTGCCTGCAAAGGTGGGAAGTGGGTAGTGTGTTATAGGCTATAGTGGATAGAGGTTACTTAAATATAAAGTATACTCCCTCTACAACCCTGCCCCACATTCCAGTGTCATGTTCTAAATGTATGTTCATATCCTTCCCTCTCTGCCGTCTTCAACCTATCAGCACTTCCCTGCTTATCCTCCATTAAGGATGGGGGGTTCTGACAGCCTTATCCTCACAGTAATCTTGTCATTTTGTACAACCAGAAGAGTTTTGCAAATAAATCTCAATAATTCAGATTTCTCTTATTCTCCATCTTCTTAATCAGGGTTTTTCCAAACTGTTAAAAGATGTTAAGGGCGGGAAACTGAGAAACTGTGAAAACAGAAGTGGAATTGTCCAAACTCTATATAATATTAAATAAAAAACACATACAGTTTGAAAACAAGTTTATTCATTGTGTCAGTGAAATGCACCTCTGCAATGTCATTTATTAGAGATACAGAGATATGAATTACAGTTCAGAATTGCTTTGAAAAAAAACACAACCAAATACACAAAAAAGTACACTAAATGACTGGCAAATTACTGTAATCACAGACAAATCCCAATAAATCTGTACTGGGCATTTTATATTAATGTGATCTGTAACTTTTTCTAGGCTTAAAATTACATATATCAATTATGTATTACATATGCAAAAAACAGCAGAGCTTACAAGGTACAGTATCAAAAAGAGAAGGAAAAACTGACGCCAGATTTTCAGATTTTGTGTAGACTCTCTAATCTGGCACGCTATTGTTATTCCAGATTTGTTTTGCACACAATAAGCATTATGTTTTCAACAACAAAATACAGTGACATGAAGTCCAAATGAGCACTGAGAAAGGGGAAGGATAATGCTGATGTTCTTCCAGGAGTATTGTGCTTACTCATATCTTCCATCAGAATTCCTTTTGGTTTTAACTTGTTGTTACTTAAAATTTGGAAATGGCAAGCAATTTCATGCTTAATGTGCTCCACTATCCAATTTTAATAGATACAGATGCAGCCATTCAAAATGCGCGGGCGATACCGCATTATTTTGCGGTACGCTGTACGCAGTCTACCGCAAGCTACCGGTAAATACCGCGAGTTACCGTAAATTCTCCTATAATACGACAAGCAAAATAATAGTATCCGGAATTTCCGCAAGGTGGAGCTAATAAAGCTCAACCTCTCATGTTTGAGCTGTGGCCATCAAAGTCTTTAACGAAGATATTACTAATAGTATTAATAATGAATGACCTTGGACAAGCTGTAAGTGTAAACTCAAAGTATTGCCCTAGTCAACATTCTTTTTTTCATTGACCATCTTTGTAAAAGTAACACCACAGCATTTCGCAATCACGCATTTGTTTCCAATCATGCAAAGTACAGTGATTCACCATGCCTTTCACATGCTCATAAAAGAGATTGATTTAGGAACATAAACATATTACCGTATGCAAACTGTACTGTATACAGTATGTATATGTATATTTAATGTCTTAACTGTGCCCGTTTAAGTATTGACTATTCATATCTAATTTTACCACTGAAGGGAAATCTTAGTAGCTGAGCATAAAAAGAATAGGAGCATACTGCAACGCGTGTGAAGGCCATAAACGATATTAATTTTGGAACATAAACATACAGTATATGGCTGGTCTCGGTACTTTAAAGAAAACATACACGAAACATGGTTTCATTATGACCAGAATCTGTCTTGAGATATTTTTAACTTGATTTACAGTATTTGAGAGGTATGTCTTAACACCGATACTACAGTGCTTAAGTACTGCTCACGTATATGTTTCTAGGTTTATATTATGCATTTCATAAGGTCAAATTACTTTTGAGCAACTAATAAGAAGCGCGAAACGGTATGCGTTTTAGTTTCGTTTCGTGCTGGGACCCGTGGATTGATTAGAGATATCAAGTACATACAAGTCATTTTTTAAATGTTGTAGTTCGTTTTGAAAAAATGTTACGAGTACATCATCTATCAACAATTACACAGGTTCTGTTTCCATATTGCGGATTTTGGTTACGTAATATTATTTTCTAGATTTCACGTTGTGAATATATGATTTGGGCAAACAGAGCCGCAAAGAAGTACATTATGGGTTGTTGTTTTTTTATGCAGTTTTATCTAGAACAAGCGATGCTTAAACCTTTGTCTGATTCTTGTGAAACTATCCACACGACAGTTACAGTACCTAGGAGTTGACTTCAGTGATGTCACTGATGGGATGTTTCTAAAAATCCATCCTCTGTAAAACGTCTTCTCTAGTTGTCCTGCATATGTATTCGCTAATGAAGCTGTGTGTTCTGAGCCTGGATCTCTACATTTCTGTATGAACCAGCTTAGAGGGCTAAAGACAGCTTGTGTTTAAATTGAGTGTAAGGCAATTTATGCTTCTAAAGTCATGGTCAGCATTTATTATTGAACTGTGCTGTAAACTTGTTCTGTGCCAAGTCACATTATTTTATAGCGTTTTTATAGCGTTATCAAATCCGGTGGAGTTTCCTGACTCCCATGTCACATGGTCTGTGATTGAAACTTGTAAAACCGGTTTAATTCGTCACAGCCAGCACTCCGGTTGTAAAGTAGAAGCAGGCGAGATTTCCAGCGAAAAACACCTCCCCCTTCTTCAGGTGTGAGGGTCTTCTGCTCAGAATGAAACGCTAAAATGTAATGTAGGCTCTGAATGGGTTCAATTGTGATTTGGGCTTGATTAAGGTCGCTGCCTTTCATCTAAAACCCTACTTGAATCCTTCTAAACTAAAAATCAGTGTTTGTGAGTTCTAAATAAAGAGGTATCCAGGTAACAGTGAAACGGGCGGACAGTCTGGGGAGATCGCCCGTTTTCCATGTAAATAGTTCCCTGGTTCCGCACCCCTTGGTGTTTCTCTCGCTCTCTCTTGGGTCACCTGATCATTAGCTCGAAAGATTTGAGTGCTTTGTGTATATTCTAATGGTAGTGGGGGCAGGGTGTGTGGGAACAGGTTTGGTTGAAATTGCATTGGAGATCTATGTTCTTCACACCTGAAACATTTTCTCTGAAAGCATTTTCTTCGCAGTTTAACCGATCTTGTTACAGCATGTTACAGTTTACTATTATTAACCATATTAATTTTAAGTGCTTAATGTAAAATCTTGTAAAAATATATTTTCATTGTTCAAATATACATTAAGTCTGACTATCATATAATAAGTTAAATACAAAACTAAAGAAAAAATAGGGTTAAATATAATTCAAAATATTTTGCTAACAATGTTAACTGTTTATGAATAATAAAATGTATTAGCTAAGGAGTAGGATGGCACAGTTGTTAGTATGTTTTTTGTTTTGTTTCTTTTTCATAAATACAACAGTAGTACCTGATGTCTCAGTGGCTTTCAAAATTAAATTATGCATGCAAACCTGTGAACTAGAAAGATAACTAAGATATCCATCCATTTATAATGGTGGCAAAGTGGTTAGCATTGCTATCTTGCAGCACTGGGGTCCTAGGTTCAATTCCTGCCATCCTGTGTGTGTGGGGTTTACATGTTCTCTCTGGGTTACATGGTTTTTCTCCATATGTGTGATATGACTCCCTCTCGCACTCCAAAACATACTGGTAAGTTAATTGGTTTATGGGAAAACTGGCCCTGGTGTGTGTGTGTTTGTGTCTGTCTGTCCTGTGATGGACTGGCGCTATGTCCAGGGTGTATTCTGCCTTGTGTCCGTTGCTTCCTTAAAATCTAAAATATGAGCTCTACTTGCCACTTACAGTACCAACAGTACCAGCTAACTTTAGTAGTGACATTTTCATGGATCTTTTTAACAATAAAATTTACAACATCAGACTTCAGACACAATTAAACAGGCCTCAAAAAAGTCTGGTACAAACATTTTCAGCATGGAATAAACCGTTACTTTAATGGTATAAACCTTAAATGGATTCATATTCTCAATACGATTTGGTGCTCAGTAACATGACTTAGAAAATGACAGAAGACATACGTATCATGCTTATTCTTCTATTTTTCATAATCGTAAACTCCTTAAGGCAGTTACATTTTCTCTGTTCTGACCTGGAGTTACAGAGAAATTTAAATTCTAATAAGAGATTTGTAATGAGGAAAGTCATACCAATCACTCATACAGTACCAGGATTTGCAATTACAATACAAATACTTTCTTTCTGTATGTGTTTATTTTGCAGTTTGAGTCTATGGCATTCCTTTGGGGGTCTATACTCCAAGGCATGACTTTTTTATGTATAAACATCAGTATTTACTGCTATTAATTACTGTACGATTTACAGTTGAAATCTGAGCCTAGATATAAAGTTAGATATAAAGTTAAAATCTCGACAAAGCAATGTAGGAAATACAGAGAAAATAAATCCTTTCTGACATCTAAAATCAGTTTCGATCAAGGTCTCTAAAACGAACAAGAAAAAGAAGATTTTCGGAGGGCAATTACGCTGTGTTTATATAGAATAAGTGATTTATGAGCAATCTAATTTCTTGTTCGTTTAAAACAGTGAAATGTCAGCTGTAAAAGATCGCACCAGAAACAGCACTCTCTCTGCCTGTCATAGACGTTCAGGAAAGGCTGAATGAAGTCATGTCAAGTACAATAATTCGGAGATCAATAATAACAGTTGTAGGACAGTATATAAGGAGGATAAGGATTTTGAAGTTGACTCGAAATCTGATAGGTAACCAGTGCAAGGACTTGAAAACAGGTGTAATGCATCCCTGATAGGATTCTTGCTGTCATATTCTGAACATATTGAAGATTGCTCAGTGTGGATTTAATTTCCTCAGTGAACAGGATGTGCATTTATTAATTCTAGAAAAAAACTAGATTTCTCTAGTTCTTAGTTTCTCTAGTTCCCTTTAAAATAAACTATTATTCCACAATGCAGAGTATTACATGGCCAGTATTTACACATGATATTTGTGATTTAAAGAAATTAACACAAGCAGCTTTTGGAGTTTTAAGTGTTGGCTGAGTTATTGCAGGATAAAAGACTAGAGATGTTGGCAAGAAGAAGATAGTTTGGGGAAAGCTGAGGAATACACTTATAACAAGAACACTTCTTAATGGGGTTAGGCATACTTTTGATGAAGATGATGAAGTTAACAGACTATATGTTTACATAGATACTGAAATAAGGATTGTATTTTAGATTATGTGTAGTTGCTGGCATTGAACTGTGTTGGATGCACATGAATTGAAGGAATGGGCAAACATAGCTGATGCGGATCCACAGAGCCAGCATATTAAGATGTTTATAATTAGAGGCAATTTGTTTAAATAACTAGGTATGGATACTGATGTGCAAGAGAGGTGGAAAGGCTGTTTCCTTAAGATATAAAATATTTTAATAAAATAATAAAATATTTTATTCTCAGTGAGATGCTGCCATTTCATAGTGGGTTTCTAACACTGTGTATAGTTCCATCCACACAGTGCCTTTACTTCCATTTCTAATCTCTTTATCCAGTACAGAGGATTTGGAGCCTATCCCAGTAAGCGACGGACACAAGGCAGAATACACCCTGGACATAGCGCCAGTCCATCACAGGACAGACAGACACAAACACACACACACCAGGGCCAGTTTAAATCTAACCTCAGAACCTTTCTTTTCAGAAGACTTAGTGTCTGTATCTGCTTCATTTTCTAATTTTGGTAGCACCTCTAACTGCTTGTCTTTCTTATATGCATTTACTTTGTAATCTGTGGTCCTTTTATCTATTTTTACATCTACTGTATTGCTTTGAGATGCCACCTTTAATGGTGATATATCAAATAAAGTTTTTTATTATTGTTATAGGGAAACATGATCAGATTGTCCCTGGTTCAGAAAAAAAGATCTAAAGTATACTAGTTTGTCACTCTTCTAATTCCCTTTGCTAAATGACTTTTCATACTAATCGGATCAATCTAACTGCCAGTTTTCTGTGCTTTCTCTATCCTGCTAGATTTGCAATTATTCTGAAAATTTTCATCTTGAAATAACTCATTTCTAAATACCTTTTTCACTGTTAACATCTTGCAGCAACTCTGCGACAAAATATACACTCTGACAGTTCATCCTGCTACCAACATTAAATAGAACAAATCTTAAGATTTCTATATTTATGTCTTTATTTAGTGGTTTCATTAGTGACAAAGGCTAAACTTTCTTGGAAAAATGTCTTTTATGTGTTGTGGAAAAAACTGACTTGCTTTAACAAAATATGTTTACAAATCCTTTCACCTGGCATTTTCGTAGTTAGAAATTATGGAACGCTCTGTTAAAAGCAAGGGAGTTTTTATGTCCGTTGCAGTTCTTTTGCAACATGAATATAATTATATCGTTATTAATTTCTTGAGATACGCGATTCCATATTATATTCCCTTTTAATCAAATTCTAAAAGTATGCTTGTTGACTCCGGTATCGTGTTAGTTAAAGACTTCGATGCTTAAAATGTTTAGGGAGAAATGGAATACTGGTGTGTATTTTTTTCTTTAAAGTACCAAGACCAGCCATATACTGTATGTTTATGTTCCAAAATTAATATCGTTTATGGCCTTCACACACGTTGCAGTATGCTCCTATTCTTTTTATGCTCAGGCACTAAGTAAAAGGAGATGCTTCATATTGCTTGACTAATTTTAAAAACTAAGTTAGAAATGCAGACGCTCCCTCGGTGCGCTGCTCTGGTGCGCCGGCTCTTACACAGTGCCTGTCTGCCGTAAGCGTTACAATATACATACCCAACACTGCTTGTACCCATCTGTCATGCAAATAAAACACCTTGAATTGAATTGAATTGAGGGGAGAAGGGGGGGATACTAAAGCCAATACTGGCTCAATGGGCTTTGACGTGCTAATGCGTTGGTTTAACAGTCCGGGTGTGGCAGGCTTCCAATGTCAACTCGACTCGATTGGAAGACAATGAACGTATTTTAGCCCTAAATGAATTAATAGCAAACATGGTTTACATAAAATACATTTTTCCAAGAAAGTTTATAATAATACGATCTATAGTTGAAATCTGAGCCTACTTTAAAAATAAAGGAAAAGCATTTTCAGAGAGCAATCACGCTGTGTTTATGTAGAAAAAGCGATTAGGTTTATGAGCAATCTAATTACCTAATCGCTTAAAACGCTATATAAAATAAAGTTTATTTAGAGATGAATGATCAATGTGGTAGTTTAAATAATGTGAGTCAGGAAACTAACACAGCGCCACCGGATTTAATAACGCAATAAAAACGCTATAAAATAATGTGACACAGTACAGCACAGTACAATAATACTGACCATGACTTTAGAAGCATAAATTACCTTACACTCGATTTAAACACAAGCTGTCTTTCTGTATGAACCTCTAAGCTGGTTCATACAGAAACTGTAGAAATGCATTAGCCTGATTATGATTAAAAACACATAATTAAACACGCGTTTGCGATTTAAATCAGAACACGATTTAAATCAATATAAATGTTTATATTGTAACGCATACTGTCCAGCCTCCATTTCTCTATAAAAATTTACTGTTGCACACACACACACACAATTGAAGCGGGAACCGCTGTCAGAAGGGAAGATATGTTCAAAATATCGCAAATATCGATCATGTTGCGATATTTTGAAATATAAAAGTCAACTGATTGTGCATAATATCGCTTACCTATTTTTTCGAAGAAATGTTTGTTAAAATAAAAGTTCAGCACCAGCTGGATTCGAACACACAACCTACCAGTTGGTAGTCACGCACCTAGACCAGTAGGCTACAAGAGAGCTCGCATGATCAGGCAGGCGAAACAGCCCTACACAGCCCTGCCGCAGTACACGGATATAATCATACCGTTATTAAATTCTTTAGATACGCGATTCCATATTATATTCCCTTTTAATCAAATTCTAAAAGTATGCTTGTTGACTCCGGTATCACGTTAGTTAAAGACTTCGAAGCTTACAATGTTTAGGGAGAAATGGAATAACGGTGTGTATTTTTTTCTTTAAAGTACCAAGACCAGCTATATACTGTATGTTTACGTTCCAAAATTAATATCGTTTATGGTCTTCACACGCGTTACAGTATGCTCCTATTCTTTTTATGCTCAGCTACTAAGATTTCCCTTCAGTGGTAAAATTCAATATCTACAACGGGCACAGTAAAGACGTTTACAGTAAGTCTTTCTACGACAGACCAACGGACCACGAGTGCCCCTGTCGGTCAACCAATCACGCACCGCGGTATGCCGTGTCATCATACCTGCGGTATCTGTACCGCGGTGTCTGTGCCGCGCACTTTGAATGGCTGCATCTGTAGCTGTAAAACAAAGGCTTAGCAATAAGTCTTTCTATTACCCAATTATTATTATTATTTCTTACCACAGATTATTGCTGTATTGGGTCAGTGGATGTCAGGTATTAGACAAGTATTAGTTAGTACAGGGACAGTACTGTAATGATGTTCTCCTGAGGTGAGATTCGTAGTGAGATCCAGGAACGTGAATGAGAGGCAGCTGATTCAGGGAACCCACAGAGGTCACAATAAATGTTAAGATGCCTTATGAATAAATGCAATACAACCTGGAGTTACAGTAAATCTCTCTCTGCAAACCTGGATGGCACAAAATAATGGAAGCCTATCTCTCTATTCTAAAAATGCACCCATAAGCAGAAAAGATGTCTCTAACTGAGGTAATGTTTTACCCAGGAAACTAGGTAATAAACTTAATTAATTACTATAACTTTGTTTTTGATCAGGGAACCAAACAGTCCCTCTCCTTTGAAGCTGGATATGATTACACTGCTAAGTGTTACTAACTTTACCTAAACTCTTAGAGACACTTTCTGGTCTAACTATTTCACCTCAATCTCTGTTACATATTGAACATTGATTTCCCTTATACTATTATTTCCCTTATACTATGTCTTATTGACTTGGCATGACAGTGCTTTTAGTTTAAAATACTTCTGAGCTGCTGCCTTGATTTTTTCATTTCTTAAGCTGTAAATGATTGGATTGAGCAAAGGACTGAGGAGATAATTCAGCCCACGAATGAAGATGCACCCATCTGGAGGGATCCTCTCCACTCTCAAACCAATATACACCACGGTACCAGAAGCATAGTACAGAAAGACTGTCAGGTGTGAAGAACACATTGATAAGGCCGTCTTACGGCTCTCCACAATTTTCACTTTCATTACTGATGCTATGATTCTGCAGTATGTCCATAACACATAGAGAAAGATAGATTGACAGCATTGTTATTGACAGGGTAAAATGTACTTGAGCTGTAATATCACTGCAGGCTAATGACAAAACAGTATTATAATTACAAACAATGTGGAGGATAAAGTTTGAACCACAGAATGGCAAAGTGCTTGCCAGTACTACTGTCAATAGAGGACCTAGGAAGCCCAGCACCCAGCCTGTGGACATCATTGTAATACAGGCCTTGGTGTTGATTAAGGTGTTGTAATGTAGTGGTTTCACTACAGCAACATATCTATCATGTGCCACGGCTGCAACAAGGAATCCTTCAATAACTGTAAATGAGATGAGAAAGTACATCTGTGCAAAGCAACCTGAGAAGGAGATGGTTTTATGACCTAAAAGACCCGCTAGCATCTTGGGTATGGCAGACGTTGACAGCAGTATGTCTAAGAGAGCCAAGTTCCAAAGAAAGAAGTACATGGAGTGGATGGTCCAGGGAGATTAACACCATGATGATCAGATTTCCCAGGAATGTGGCCAGGAAGTGGATGAGGAAGATAACGAAGAATACAGTGTCCCGTTCCTGTAGGATTGGTAGTCCTGTGATGATGAATTTAGAGTGAAAGTTATGTTGCTGCTCATGACTCAGAAGTCACCTCAGTAGGTACTTTGGAAGAAGTAAAATATTATTGCATGAGAAGGAGATCTTATAAAGAATTGTAATGTATTATATTTTCTAAGGTAAAAATGTTTTTTCATATATTACTATAAATATATGCTGACATATGTTTTAACATATATTGCCCTTTAAAAAATGACAGAAAACCTCTAAAATGACAAAGGTTGCAATGCATTATTTTAAAGCCCTACAGTAAGTATGATCAATAGTTTCTTATTTTTATCAATATACAGTACCTGGTCAAATTGTAATGCAATGTTTGGGTTTGATGAGTTCAATAGAGAAATTCCCATGCATTTCACTACCCTGAAAAAGGTTCTCATCATTACTGTATTCATAATGAAGGGGTTTTGTGCATTTACTGGGACAATTATTAATTGTAGCAGTATGTAACAAAATGATTCTTTGATGGCTATTAGAAAACCAACTTTGCAGAATAACTCAGCAACGCACACACACGGATACTAATACACGACAATACATTTATTAATACATAAAATGTGCATATAAATATAACAGATCTTATAGTGAGAGTTAGCAGAATACAAAAGGTATATATTCAACAATGAAGAGATATAAACCAAGAGAGACATACATTCAGTATACCATTCATTTAGATCGTTTCGTTAATGAGCTTTGATTACAACTTCTACACTAGATACTCAAAAACAAGTACGTCACTCATGGGAATTAAATTGATATCAACTGGGGTTGAGGTAACAATTGAATTCTCAAGCTGTAATGCAGAATGTTGAATACTCATCCAGTCTATGTGGATTCAGATCTCCCACGGACACAAAGGAACAGCGACAGGCTGTTGCTGTGTCCAATTGGAGTCCTCTGGCCCATTGCCAGCCTGTCCTGCTGTGGCTGGAGGTGTGGAAGAAGGAGGGAGAAATTCCTGCTGCGGTTCACTGGCAGTGACTCTCTGAAGACCGGCTAGTTAGTCCTGGCTCACTCTTAGTCACACTCTTTAGATGGGAAGAAGACTGGTTCATTCCCGAAGTAGCGCTAGTCCTGAATACTGAGATTCAGCTGTCGACAGTTCCAACCGTAGTTCACTCATTGATCAGGCGAGCGTTTACGGTGGGGTACCGGTGGTTCACGAGGCTTACTGCTGGGCTAACCTCGGGTGGATCCTTTGGTTACATGGAGGTGACCTCCGGTCTCGACTCTTAGAACACAGTAAAGTCCTGGCACTCGGACACACTGGCCGTCACGTGATTGTCTGAGCAGAGTCTGAGAATGTCCTGGAGGGGCACCTTCTGGGCCCTGTGCTGCCTCTTTTATCTGGAGGAACTACGGTTGTTCATTGGTTGAAAGTTCCGCGGGCATTCGAGACCCACATGGGGTTACCCTGCCCTACCAGTTCCTGATTGGCTGATCGAGGTGGAGGATGAGTAACAGTGCTCTCTGACATTAGGGTAGTAAACAACCTGGGATGAGACTCTCCCTTGGAATCTCCCAGACAGTAAGGCACCAGAGATGACCATTCATTAAGGTGGCTGGAGAATCTCAGCCTTGGGAGTTGTTCCTTATCAGGAAACTCTATCAGATAGGAAAACACTTAAATCTGAACCAAATGGAATGGCCTCTCTGTGTCCAGCACTACTGAGATGAGGGAGAGAGGGAATGGCAAGGGAGCAGCAAACTTAATTCCTGTATTATTAATAAGCCTTGCTGCTGCAATAACAATTTATTTAATTTTAATTTTAATGTGTATCCTTATATCAGACACATACTTAAGTGTTAACATAAAAGCGTTTAAAATATACATTTATTAAAACGTTAGAATGGGCTTCCATGGGTCTGAATCAGTTTTCCAATGTTTTATCTTTCTACATAGTTTAGCTGATTCTTGTTTTAAAAGTCTTCACAGGAGAAGGGAAGAAAACAGGTCATTTAAATGGCTATCAGGACAGGGATTGTTAATCTCTGAATAAATCAACAAGAAACATACAAATTGTAAAGATGTGTTTATTGCCATTATCAGATAAACTTACTTTTGAAACGTTTACTGCAGACACAAATGGTTTGGATACAATTAAATTAACTACAGTGCAAATATGCAAATTGCTTTGGTCAGCATGCAGCTAATTATAGTGAACAAAACAAAATAAACCAAAGACCAACACCAAAAAGAGTGTATTGAATGTTGAGTTTTCAATATGTCAACTGCTTTTAGCCTGACTAATGTATATTTTTTAAACCATGATTAAAACAGACATTTTGAGATACAGTATTAAAGCTAAAAAAGATGACAGAGGGATTACTCGATTAACATTAAAATGCTGATAATCTGACACTGTACTACAAACCTTATTGGTATTCTAGCTTTATTTTGCAGCTAATAGGCACTTGGTTTGCAGTAAGAAGCGCAGTGATCTAAGATCGTATTTACTCATGTGCAGGGCACCAAGAAATTGTGAAAGATATTTGCTTTCAAATAGATTTGTTTTGCAATTTAATTAATGCCCTGAAAATAATTCATTCTCTAGGCAACTTTTAGCTTCTTATTTAATGGTCGAGTAACTGAGCACCTTTTCTCAGCATTCTGCTGAAAGATTGTGGTATGGAGCGATCCTTCACATCTATGAACAAATTAACTTAATTTTGCAAAAAAAAAACATTTTAAGAGGCCATTTTTTTGTTTATAAGAAATTATTTAACATCACTGCAGATACCTCCACATATATGTACAGTATATTCATATTCATAACATACAGATGCAGCCATTCAAAGTGAGCGGTACAGACACGTACCGCAGGTAAGATGACACGGGGTACCTCGGTGCGTGATTGGTTGACTGACAGGGGCACTCGTGGTCCGTTGGTCTGTCGTAGAAAGACTTACTGTAAACGTCTTTACTGTGCCCGTTGTAGATATTGAATTTTACCACTGAAGGGAAATCTTAGTAGCTGAGCATAAAAAGAATAGGAGCATACTGTAACGCATGTGAAGGCCATAAACGATATTAATTTTGGAATATAAACATACAGTATATAGCTGGTCTTGGTACTTTAAAGAAAAAAATACACACCAGTATTCCATTTCTCCCTAAACATTGTAAGCTTCGAAGTCCTTAACTAACGTGATACCGGAGTCAACAAGCATACTTTTAGAATTTGATTAAAAGGGAATATAATATGGAATCGCGTATCTAAAGAATTTAATAACGGTATGATTATATCCGTGTACTGCGACAGGGCTGTGTAGGGCTTTTTCGCCTGTGTGTTCATGCGAGCTGTCTTGTAGCCTACTGGTCTAGGTGTGTGATTACCAACTGGCAGGTTATGTGTTCGAATCCAGCTGGTGCTGGACTCTTCTTTTAACAAACATTTCTTCGAAAAAATAGGTAAGCGATATTATGGACAATCAATTGACTTTTATATTTCAAAATATCGCAACATGATCGATATTTGCGATATTTTGAACATATCTTCCCTTCTGACGGCAGTTCCTGCTTCTACTGTGTGTGTGTGTGCAACAGAGTAAATTTTTATAGAGAAATGGAGGCTGGACAGTATGCGTTACAATATAAACATTTATATTGATTTAAATCGTGTTCTGATTTAAATCGCAAACGCGTGTTTAATTATGTGTTTTTTAATCATAATCAGGCTAATGCATTTCTACATTTTCTGTATGAACCAGCTTAGAGGTTCATACAGAAAGACAGCTTGTGTTTAAATTGAGTGTAAGGTAATTTATGCTTCTAAAGTCATGGTCAGCATTTATTATTGTACTGTGCTGTAAACTTTTTCTGTGCCTAGTCACATTATTTTATAGCGTTTTTATTGCGTTATTAAATCCGGTGGCGCTGTGTGTTAGTTTCCTGACTCCCATTATTTAAACTGCGACACTGATCATTCATCTCTAAATAAACTTTATTTTATATAGCGTTTTAAGCGAATAGGTAATTAGATTGCTCATAAACCTAATCGCTTTTTCTACATAAACACAGCGTGATTGCTCTCTGAAAATGCTTTTCCTTTATTTTTAAAGTAGGCTCAGATTTCAATAATTTAATAACGCAATAAAAACGCTATAAAATAATGTGACTAGGCACAGAAAAAGTTTACAGCACAGTACAATAATAAATGCTGACCATGACTTTAGAAGCATAAATTACCTTACACTCAATTTAAACACAAGCTGTCTTTCTGTATGAACCTCTAAACTGGTTCATACAGAAAATGTAGAAATGCATTAGCCTGATTATGATTAAAAAACACATAATTAAACACGTATTAAATCCGGTGGCGCTGTGTGTTAGTTTCCTGACTCCCATTATTTAAACTGCGACACTGATCATTCATCAGAGTCATTGCTTGACTAATTTTAAAAACTAAGTTATAAATGCAAACGCTTCCTCGGTGCGCTGCTCTGGTACGCCGGGTCTTACACAGTGGGGAGAGGGGGGGAATACTAAAGCCAATACTGGCTCAATGGGCTTTGACGTGCTAATGCGTTGGTTTAACAGTCCGGGTGTGGCAGGCCTACTTTATCTGAGCCTACTTTAAAAATAAAGGAAAAGCATTTTCAGAGAGCAATCACGCTGTGTTTATGTAGAAAAAGCGATTAGGTTTATGAGCAATCTAATTACCTATTCGCTTAAAACGCTATATAAAATAAAGTTTATTTAGAGATGAATGATAGGTGACTATTCATTGTTATTAAAAAGACTTAAATTCAATCATGTCGTCATATTTAGAAATATAAATTTGTTTGGTACGAGTGAGGTTTTATTTAATCTCTGACCAAGGGAAACGTTTCATTTTTTCAAAGAAATGTTTGTTAAAAAATAAAGTCATAGTTCCATGGGTTTCAATCACAGACCATGTGATATGGGAGTCAGGAAACTAACACACAGCGCCACCGGATTTAATAACGCAATAAAAACGCTATAAAATAATGTATCTGTCCCACTCAGAATATCCTCGGATCAGTTTGCTACCAGCAATCAAACAAAAAAAATGGAAAGAATTGTCTCCTCCTGATTGGAACCTTTCTTACTGTCTTATAATTTATCAGGCTACCTTTTAATTTCCACTGAGAGAAGGAAGTCACTTGTCATGCAGCTATTTTATTCTTCATTGCACAATATGCTCTAAGTTAGCAAATGAAACATGAACACTTATTGAAATAAATCAAGAATACGATTAACATGAATGTATAAACATCCAAACTATACTTTATCACATTTAATTATTGTTTACATCTTCCGCCTGAGAACAGTCACCCGTTGCTACCCAACGCAGAAACACAGCCACTAACTAGCAAAGAGAGGACATTAGCTAGCCAATATGATAAAGAAATAAATGATTATTTTGTTTATTTCTTTTGCACATTTATTTGAACATTTCCATCGATTGTACAAGCACTTGGAAACTGTCCAATCCCATCAAGCATTTACCGGTCTGGCGCCGGTCTGTGTCTTCTAGGATATAATGCCAGCGAACTCTTGTTTTTATGTCCACTATAACTACGCTGGGCAAACGTTCTGAGGTCAAATTCTTCCAGCACGGGGGTACCTTTAAAGCGGAGACGACGGCACCGACATTTTTTGGCGCTCCTTCTCTTTCCATAAGAATCAGCGGTTTTACAGTATATATCGCCTTTAAAGGTGGCTTCTCAAAACGCTTTACGGGATAAAAACAACCAGAACAGCAGCAACAACAATATTGTATTTCGTTGCACTTTGAAAACCAAGTAATAACTTAACTATACAGTACGTGCAAACGTTTCGTATGTTGCTGTCGTGAATGCCTGCGTACCCATAAGTATCTTATTTGCCTTGAGTCTGTCTACAGTATATCTGTCCCACGACCCCCCTCTCTCCCTCAATTCAATTCAATTCAAGGTGTTTTATTTGCATGACAGATGGGTACAAGCAGTGTTGGGTATGTATATTGTAACGCTTACTGCCAACAGGCAGTGTAAGACCCGGCGTACCAGAGCAGCGCACCGAGGAAGCATTGGCATTTATAACTTAGTTTTTAAAATTAGTCAAGCAATATGAACTCCTGGAGTGCTGGCTGTGACGAATTAAACCGGTCTCACAGGTATTCAAAGTAGGAAGTACAGTGTTAAGTGGTAGCTGGGCTACTCCCTCAATAGAATCGCTTTAAGGAAAAGCATTTTCAGAGAGCAATCACGCTGTGTTTATGTAGAAAAAGCGATTAGGTTTATGAGCAATCTAATTACCTATTCGCTTAAAACGCTATATAAAATAAAGTTTATTTAGAGATGAATGATCAGTGTCGCAGTTTAAATAATGGGAGTCAGGAAACTAACACACAGCGCCACCGGATTTAATAACGCAATAAAAACGCTATAAAATAATGTGACTAGGCACAGAAAAAGTTTACAGCACAGTACAATAATAAATGCTGACCATGACTTTAGAAGCATAAATTACCTTACACTCAATTTAAACACAAGCTGTCTTTCTGTATGAACCTCTAAACTGGTTCATACAGAAAATGTAGAAATGCATTAGCCTGATTATGATTAAAAAACACATAATTAAACACGCGTTTGCGATTTAAATCAGAACACGATTTAAATCAATATAAATGTTTATATTGTAACGCATACTGTCCAGCCTCCATTTCTCTATAAAAATTTACTCTGTTGCACACACACACACAATAGAAGCAGGAACCGCTGTCAGAAGGGAAGATATGTTCAAAATATCGCAAATATCGATCATGTTGCGATATTTTGAAATATAAAAGTCAATTGATTGTCCATAATATCGCTTACCTATTTTATCGAAGAAATGTTTGTTAAAAGAAGAGTCCAGCACTAGCTGGATTTGAACACACAACCTGCCAGTTGGTAGTCACGCACCTAGACCAGTCGGCTACAAGACAGCTCGCATGAACAGGCAGGCGAAACAGCCCTACACAGCCCTGTCGCAGCACACGAATACCGTTATTAAATTCTTTAGATACGCGATTCCATATTATATTAGCAGAAAAGCTTAAAACTACCACTTTTTCACACGCTATTTCACATGCTAGTTAAATACTTAAATGCTTAAAATCGTTAGGGAGAAATAGAATACCGGTGTGCATTTTTCCTTTAAAGTGCCGATTCCTGGAATCTAACTGGCTGACACCCCTCTGAAGTGCTTCCATAAAATCTGGTATACGGAAAAGAAAGCGTTGATAAATACAAGTGTCTTTTAATACACTCTTTGCTGTGCTCTTGAGGATCCTTGTGATATTTTAAGCTCTAGTTGAATGATAGGTGTCGCATTTTAAATCATTTTCGTAGTTAGAAATTATGAAACGCCCTGTTAAAAGCAAGGAAGTTTTTATGCCCGTTGAAGTAAAACAAAATGCCTGACAAAGTATGGCTTGGACAGATTCCAAGTGCTTGTACAAATGTACTAAAGAAATTATACTTTGAGTATACAGCTTGTCCAAAGTCATCCATTATTAATACTATTAGTAATATCTTCGGTAAAGGCTTTGATGCATAAATATTTCTGATAAAGGTAGGTTGTGTACTTTTGTCCAACTGAGCAATCTTGCTTTCATAAAATATACCAACATTTTAATGACTGATGATTAACATGCTGTAATACACAGTTCAAAATTAAAGGCTCAAATGCTGTACATGAGAGGTTAAGCTCCCCCTGGCGGTTTTACAAGGCGACGCCGGATAGTTAACCACGTGACACCACGTTAACTGCGTCATACCGCGTGATACTGCGACACGCCCACCAGGGTATGCCGCGAAATACCTCACTCATTTTGAATGGCTGCATCTGTACCAGTTAATTTCAGGGCAGACACAGATACTATCACGCTAGGGCCAATTTTTGCAAAATGCCTACCAATACAGATGCAGCCATTCAAAGTGCGCGTTACAGACACGTACCGCAGGTGGCGTCGCGCATTGTGACGCAAGATGACGCGCGGCACCGCAGTACGTGATTGGTTGACCAACAGGGGCACTCGTGGTCCGTTGGTCTGTCGTAGAAAGACTTACAGTAAACGTCTTTGCTGTGCCCGTTGTAGATATTGAATTTTACCACTGAAGGGAAATCTTAGTAGCTGAGCATAAAAAGAATAGGAGCATACTGTAACGCGTGTGAAGGCCATAAACAATATTAATTTTGGAACATAAACATACAGTACTGTATATGACTGGTCTTGGTACTTTAAAGAAAAAATACACACCAGTATTCCATTTCTCCCTAAACATTTTAAGCATCGAAGTCTTTAACTAAAGAGATACCGGAGTTAACAAGCATACTTTTAGAATTTGATTAATAGGGAATATAATATGGAATCGCGTATCTAAAGAATTTAATAACGATATGATTATATTCGTGTACTGCGACAGGGCTGTGTAGGGCTGTTTTGCCTTCCTCTTCATGCGACTTTCCCTTTAGCCTACTGGTCTAAGTGCCTGACTAACAACTCACGGGTTGTGTGTTCAAATCCAGCTGGTGCTGGGCTTTTCTTTTAACAAACATTTCTTCGAAAAAATAGAATAGCGATATTATGGACAATCAATTTACTTTTATATTTCAAAATATCACAATATGATCGATTTTAAGTCATTTTTGATAACAATCAACAAACAAACATTTCTTTGAAAAAATGAGACGTTTCCCTTGGTCAGAGATATAAATATATAATATATAAATAAATTAAATTTAACTAACATGTGAAATAGCGTGTGAAAAAGTGGTAGTTTAAGCTTTTCTGCTAATATAATATGGAATCGCGTATCTAAAGAATTTAATAATGATATGATTATATTCGTGTACTGCGACAGGGCTGTGTAGGGCTGTTTCGCCTCTCTCTTCATGCGACTGTACCAGGAAGAGGATTTCTTTCTATTCGAAACGTGTATTTTAAAAGTTTAAGAAGTAAAAACCTTACAGCGTACACAGATTTCTAAACTGATCAGGATCGTTATCTTTGTCTTATGCATAATAATGTTCACCGCTCTGTCCAGCAAATTAATAATAAACTTTATTTTATATAGCGTTTTAAACGAATAAGTAATTAGATTGCTCATAAACCTAATCACTTGCTTTTTCTTTTTATTTAGGCTCAGATTTCAACTATAGATCGTATTATTAATAACCATAATAACAACCAACCAACAAAAACAACCATATAAACATAATACCAACCAAAAACATAGATAACGACCACAATACAAAATCAAATATATCAAACCATTATACTCTCGCAAATTCCTCCAATTATCATAATCCCGCCCCTTATGCAAAACCAAACCCTCCTCCCATCCCAGTTTATCCTCTTTATCATAAACAAAATCCACCTCAATTTTCAACATAAAGCATTACTGCTTATTGGGTTTTTGAGGGGGTGTCTTTCGCTGGAAATCTCGCCTGCTTCTAGTTTACGAGTACAACCCCCTCTCTGCAGGAGTGCTGGCTGTGACGAATTAAACCGGTTTCACAGGTATTTTCAAAGTAGGAAGTACAGTGTTAACTGGTAGCTGGGCTCCTCAATGAAATCGCTTTAACATGCTAATGTGTTGGTGTAATAGTCCGGGAGTGGCAAGCTTCCAATGTCAACTCGACTCGATTGGAAGACAATGAACGTATTTTAGCCCTAAATGAATTAATAGCAAACATGGTTTACATAAAATACATTTTTCCAAGAAAGTTTATAATAATGCGATCTATAGTTGAAATCTGAGCCTAAATATAAAGGAAAAGCATTTTCAGAGAGCAATCACACTGTGTTTATGTAGAAAAAGCGATTAGGTTTATGAGCAATCTAATAACCTATTCGCCTAAAACGCTATATAAAATAAAGTTTATTTAGAGATGAATGATTAGTGTCGCAGTTTAAATAATTTTCGTAGGAGAGCTTGGACAGATTCCAAGTGCATTTTTGCAATTTACGTTGCATTGTCCAATGTGCTGTTGTAATACAGTTTAGAATACAGTTAGTCTAAGCTTTATCAGCTTTATTTATGGGTTGCAATTTAGAAAAAGTCAAAAACGACACTCAAAATGCAATTTAGAGCTTTCTGGCAAGAGGAGACACCCAAATTATAATGTAACATGCCACTGTTTGTGCATGAACAAAGTGCAATTTTCCTTAGATACGCGATTAAAAAAAAATAAATTTTTTGAATCCCCGGCGGAACACACTCCATAAGAATCAGCGCTTTTATACAGTATATCGCCTTTAAACACATATATTTAAACACGCGTTTACGATTTAAATCAAAATGCGATTCAAATCAATATAAATGTTTATTTTGTAACGCATAGGTGACTATTCATTGTTTTTAAAAAGACTTAAATTCGATCATGTTGTGATATTTAGAAATATAAATTTGTTTGGTGCGAGTGAGGTTTTATTTAATCTCTGACCAAGGGAAACGTTTCATTTTTTCAAAGAAATGTTTGTTAAAAAATAAAGTCATACAGTAGTTCCATGGGATTCAATCACAGACCATGTGACATGGGAGTCAGGAAACTAACACACAGCGCCACCAGATTTGATAACACTATAAAAACGCTATAAAATAATGTGACTAGGCACAGAACAAGTTTACAGCACAGCACAATAATAAATGCTGACCATGACTTTAGGAGCATAAATTACCTTACACTCAATTTAAACACAAGCTGTCTTTAGCCCTCTGAGCTGGTTCATACAGAAATGTAGAGATCCAGGCTCAGAACACACAGCTTCATTAGTGAATACATATGCAGGACAACTAGAGAAGACGTTTTACAGAGGATGGATTTTTAGAAACATCCCATCAGTGACATCACTGAAGTCAACTCCTAGGTACTGTAACTGTCGTGTGGATAGTTTCACAAGAATCAGACAAAGGTTTAAGCATTGCTTGTTCTAGATAAAACTGCAAAAAAAAACAACAACCCATAATGTACTTCTTTGCGGCTCTGTTTCCCCAAATCATATATTCACAACGTGAAATTTAGAAAATAATATTACGTAACCAAAATCCGCAATATGGAAACAGAACCTGTGTAATTGTTGATAGATGATGTACTCGTAACATTTTTACAAGACGAACTACAACATTTAAAAAATGACTTGTATGTACTTGAAATCTCTAATCAATCCACGGTGACATTGTTAAAGCAGAGTCCCAGCACAAAACGAAACTAAAACGCCCTGGGCATACCGTTTCGCACTTCTTATTAGTTGCTCAAAAGTAATTTGACCATATGAAATGCATAATATAAACCTAGAAATATATACGTGAGCAGTATTTACTTACTGTAGTATCGGTGTTAAGACATACCTCTCAAATACTGTAAATCAAGTTAAAGATATCTCAAGACCGATTCTGGTCATAATGAAACCATGTTTCGTGTATGTTTTCTTTAAAGTACCAAGAACAGCCATATACTGTATGTTTATGTTCCAAAATAAATATCGTTTATGGCCTTCACACGCGTTGCAGTATGCTCCTATTCTTTTTATGCTCAGCTACTAAGATTTCCCTTCAGTGGTAAAATTAGATATGAATATTCAATACTTAAACGGGCACAGTTAAGACATTAAATATACATATACATACAGTATACAGTACAGTTTTCATACGGTAATATGTTTATGTTCCTAAATCAATCTCTTTTATGAGCATGTGAAAGGCATGGTAAATCGATTCTCAAAAATTACTGTACTTTGCATGATTGGAAACAAATGCGTGATTGCGACATGCTGTGGTGTTACTTTTACAAAGACGGTCAATGAAAAAAAGAATGTTGACCAGGGCAATACTTTGAGTTTACACTTACAGCTTGTCCAAGGTCATTCATTATTAATACTATTAGTAATATATTCGTTAAAGACTTTAATGGCCACAGCTCAAACATGAGAGGTTGAGCTTTATTAGCTCCACCTTGCGGAAATTCCGGATACTATTATTTTGCTTGTCGTATTATAGGAGAATTTACGGTAACTAGCGGTATTTACCGGTAACTCGCGGTATTTACCGGTAACTTGCGGTAGACTGCGTACAGTGTACCGGAAAATAATGCGGTATCGCCCGCGCATTTTGAATGGCTGCATCTGTATGTATTGTGGACTGTGGGCGGAAACTGGAGTATCTGGCAGAAACCAAAGTGAACATGGGTACAACATACAGTACAAAATCCATGTAGATAACACCACAGCAATTGAATTCAAGGCCAAAGCACTAAGAGATAGCAATGCTTACTACTGCGCCACCATGCCACCGTCATGTCTTTATATGTTAGAAAAAAGAATTCCTCCACTTTTTAATAAATCTAACTGGATTCCATTGGATTCCTAATAACTTCTTACTCTCCAGTGCTATATCTATGCCAAATTATTTAATATCTGGATAATCTAACAGATATAAGGACAATATTAATATGAGTAAAATGTAGTATAATATTATATAACTAAATACCACCTAAAAGAGCCAACTTTATACTATTACATTTTATCTAAGTGTTTACATTTTAGAGATATCTGCAATCAAAATCATAACAATTTTATCATCATGTTTGTTAAGTTTTTGTATGTTAGATCCTCAGAATTCCACATTCCAGTGTATTAGTGAAAAATGTTTTATTTATCATCTGTTTAATAATTAAGTATCTCTAATAATCCTTTACTAACACCCCATAAACACATTGTATAACATGTAATTTATGAGTAAATTATTTTTATTTTTATTAGGTACTGAGCATTGACACTACTGATACTTTAACTTATTGACTTATGCTGACAGTTTTCATTAAACTGTGGGGAGCCTGGAATCTAAAGTATCCCCGAGCTGCAGCCTTGATTTTTTCATTCTGTAAGCTGTAAATGAAGGGGTTGAGCAAAGGGGTGAGGAAATACTGCACCACACAAATGAAGATGCATCCATAAGGGGGGATTCTTTCCACTCTCAGTCCAATATACACCACAGCAGCAGACCCATAGTACATAAAGACCACAGTCACATGTGAGGAGCACATTGAGAAGGCCTTCTTATGGCTCTCCACCATTTTCAGTTTCAACACAGATGCTATAATTCTGGAATATGTCCATAAGACATAGAGAAAAGGGATGTAGATTGCAATCATGGCAATTAAGAGGGCAACATTGACTTGAGCTATAACATCACCATAGGCTAAAGCCATTACAGTGGGGTAATCACAGACAATGTGTAAAATAAGGTTTGATCCACAGAATGGAAACATACTTGCTAGTACTATTGATGGAAGAGGTGCAAGGAAACCCAGTACCCAGACTGTGACAGTCATTGTGATGCTAACCTTTTTGTTATTGATGGTGTTGTAATGCAAAGGCTTTACCATTGCATCATATCGATCAAAAGCCATGACTGCAAGAATGAATCCTTCAATAGTAGCAAATGAAATGAAAAAATACATCTGTACAAAACAACCTGAGAAAGAGATGATGTTGCCATGATGCAAAAGAACTGCTACTAACTTTGGTATGACAGCACTTGTCAGCAGAATATCTAGGAGACTTATGTTCCACAGGAAGAACTACATGGGCATGTGGAGCCAATAGTCCAGGGTGACCAAAACTATGATGAGCAGATTACCTAGGATGATGATCAGGAAGAGGATGATGAAGAATGCAGTGTAGTGCTCCTGCAGGCCTGGCAGACCCACAATGATGAATTCATAGTGCAGAGTTCTATTGGAGTCACTCATGGCTCAGAGCCACAGAAGCACATAAACAAAAATTTAGAGCCAGGAATTGAGTACACATGTACAGATGCAGCCATTCAAAGTGCGAGGCACAGACACGTACCGGAGGTAATTGGCTACAGCCTCGCACATCGTGACGCGCGATGACGCAAAATACCGCGGTACGTGATTGGTTGACCGACAATGGGACTCGTGGTGTGTTGGTCAGTCATAGAAAGATTTAAATGTCTTTACTGTGCCCGTTTTAGTATTGAATATTTATATGGAATTTTACCACTGAAGGGAAATCTTAGCAGCTGAGCATAAAAAGAATAGGAGCATAACGCATGTGAAGGCCATAAATGATATTAATTTTGGAACGTAAACATACATTATTACAGTATATGGCTGGTCTCGGTACTTTAAAGAAAAAATACACAGCAGTATTCCATTTCTCCCTAAACATTTTAAGCATCGAAGTCTTTAACATGTGAAATAGCATGTAAAAAGTGGTAGTTTTAAGCTTTTCTGATAATATAATATGGAATCGCATATCTAAAGAAATTAATAACAATATATTTGTGTACTGCGACAGGGCTGTGTAGGGCTGTTTCACCTTTCTTTTCATGTGACTTCCCCAGTAGCCTACTGGTTTATGTGCCTGTTTAGTAACCTACAGGTTGTGTGTTCAAATCTAGCCAGTGCTGTGACTTTGCTTTTAACAAACATTACTTTGAAAAAATAGAATAGCAATATTATGGACAATTAACTGACTTTCTATATTTCTAAATATCACAACATGATCGAATTTAAGTCATTTTTAATAACAACGAATAGTCACCTCCTTTCCTTCTGACAACTGTCCCTGCTTCTGCTTCCTGCTTCTATCGTGTGTGTGTTTTTTTTCAAATACATTTTAGAAAAGTGTAATCTATACTAAAAAGCTGTACACCACCTCCTATATAGATACATATTGTAATACTTTCGGGTTTGGATAGGACGGACACAAGAACTCAGACTTGTGGAGTTAAAGCAAGTAAAAGCCTTTATTTTTCTTCTCCGTCACCACCTGCCAGCCCGGCTCTCCCGCACCCCCGACCAGAGACACACAGCCCCCGCCCGCCAACAGCGTGAGAGAGAGGAGAGAGAGAGAGAGAGAGAACACCCAGGGGTCCAGTCACATGACTTTGGGGCTGAGTTTCAAAAGCTTAACCTATCAGCAAGACAGCAAAGACATTTTTCCAAGTAAGTTTAGCCTTTGTCACTTATGAAACCACTAAATAAAGACATACAAATGGACAATTAATTGACTTTTATATTTCTAAATATCACAACATGTTCGAATCCAAGTCATTTTTAATAACAATGGGTAAACTGGGTAAACTATCACAAAGCTTTAGAGGACTTAACATTTTTATTATCAACAAATTGTAAATACGACGTTTATATTGGCGTTATTAATTTTTCACTCGAGTGTATGGAGGATTGTGAGAGCAGACCCCCCCTCTTAGGCTGCGCAAACGGTTGTTTACATTTTTATTAAGAAATGGAGGCTGTATGCATTACAATATAAACATTTATTGTCAAACTTTAAATCAACAGTTGATTTAAAGACAATCTGTCAAAGTGCAATGAAATACAATTTAAACTGTATTACAGCAGCACAATGTGCTTTTTCATCGTGTGTCTCTCTCTGGTCAGGGCACGGGAGAGCTTGCTGGCAGGTGGTGACGGAAAGAAATAAAATAAAGGCAGATTTTAACTCCGCAAGTCACACATCAATACTTCATTTCTCCCTAAACATTTTAAGCACCAAAGTCTTTCATATGTTTTTCATCACTCTCTGCGGGAGTGCTGGCTGTGACGAATTAAACCGGTTTCACAGGTATTTTCAAGTGGTCGAGTCTTCAGCGGGAGGGGGGGACAAGCTGCCCAGCCGACAAAAAGTAACACCCACCACAGCATTTCGTTGATCTAACTAACAAGGATGGGACATTAGCTAGCCAATGTGATAAAGGAATAACTTTTTTATTTCTTTAGCACATTTATTTGAACATTTCCATTGATTGTACAAGCACTGAAAAACTGTTCTATCCCTAGTTCGTCGGGCATTTTCTTTTACTATAACAGATAGAAAAACTCCCTTGCTTTTAAGTCATAATTTCTAACAACGAAAATTATTTAAACTGCGACACTTTTATCATTAAACGAGAGCTCAAAATATCACAAGGATCCTCAAGAGCACAACAAAGACAACAGAAAAAGATATGTGTATAAGATACTGTCCATGGGAGTCCAAGATTTTTTATCTATGCTAAGTAGTCTTTAATATTTCTTCATTACACAGTGAAGTCAAAATTCCGGGATGTGCATATGTACGCTGGGCAAAGGTTCCGAGGTAAAATTCTTCCAGCACGGGGGTACCTTTAAAGTGGAGACGACGGCACCAAAATTTTTTGGCATGCATAAAAAACAGCAATTCTGTCAGTAAGCCCAAAATGAATTAATAGCAAACATGGTTTACATAAAATACATTTTTCCAAGAAAGTTCAGCCTTTGTCACTAATGAAACCACTAAATAAAGACATAAATATAGAAATCTTAAGATTTTTAAAATACATGACTTTGCTAAAATGTATTTAAAAATAAAAACGATTACAAACGCCAGCGTATAGAGAGAGTGCTTACTTTGTCAGCACCCAGACAAAAATACAATGCTTTTATTCATTCTTAATCAGATGGTGAGAGTAAAGGGGGAGCGATAAGGTTGAAGGTGAGGAAAAAGATTCCCTTCCCCCCACGGAAAGACAGACACATGTTTTCACAGTTTAGAAGTCCCCTAGATAAAACATCAACTTTATTTCAACTCCAACGAAAGTATTAATGGTTATAACAATAATAAAAAACTTTATTTTACATATCACCTTTAAAAGTGGCATCTCAAAGCAATACAGTAGATGTAAAAACAGTTAAAAGGACCACAGAGTACAAAGTAAAAACCCAGACAAACGCGTTTTTAATAAAATGCTTTTATTACCTGGGTGTAACAATTGTTTCCGTTTTCTGATCACTCGCTCTCTGGATACTCGTCTCACCTGCCCTGTTTTCTTTGTTTTCTTGTTATTTGCTGATTATGCCTGCTGCGATCCACTCCTGCCCTCACGCCTAAAGAAGATTATTTTAAATTTCTTTGTGCGGTCCATAGTGCAGTTAACCCTTGCTAATACATTTGCAGTCTTTTCAAAGTATGTGCTGTCCTTTGACAAAACAAGGCTCGCCAGATAATGTGAATCGAAACCTGTTTTTCTAGCTTTTAAAGTCGTGCGATGTGTAAGCAGTAACACATCATTATATCTTACATATGAAAAATACATAATATAGCTCCCAAACAAACGCAAACGTGTTTTTAATAAAATGCTTTTATTCACTCATAATCTGACAATTTCAGGAAGACTAAGGAAGGACTAAGGAAGTTGTCATCTGTTGTTGAAGCTCTGTGAGCTCGGTGACTTGTTATCCCAAGTTGTTTGAATCGCCACAATTCAAATAGGGGAAAAAGAGCTGACTGACAAGATTTAAGATGTGGCTGTCAATGTTGGATTAAAAAAAACACATTGCCCGACGTTAGTTGCATTGCTTGAAAAATAATTTTATTTCGAGAGACTGGATAAGTAATTCAAGTGTTTTTTTAACTTCCTGAAAAACAAGTAATAATTTAACAATATGTGCAAAAGTTTTATGATATGTCGTTGTTGTGAATGTCTGTGGAGTGTATCTTATTTGCCTGTCCTGGCTGTGCTTTCTCGTTCACCCTTCTCCCCCCCCCCTCTCAATTCAATTCAATTCAATTCAATTCAATTCAAGGTGCTTTATTAGCATGGCAAATGGGTACAATCAGTGTTGGGTATTTACTTTGTAATCTGTGGTCCTTTTAACTGTTTTTACATCTACTCTATTGCTTTGAGATGCCACTTTTAAAGGTGATATGTAAAATAAAGTTTTTTTTATTATTGTTATAGAGAAACATGATCAGATTTTCCCTGGTTCAGAAAAAAAGATCTAAAGTATACTAGTTTGTCACTCTTCTCATTCCCTCTTTGCTAAATGGCTTTTCATACTAATCTGATCAATCTAACTGCCTGTTTTCTGTGCTTTCTCTATCCTTTAAAATAAACTATTATTCCACAATGCAGGGTATTACATGGGCAGTATCACAAGCCAGTTCACAGGTTTGCATGCATAATTTAATTTTGAAAGCCACTGAGACATCAGGTACTACTGTTGTATTTATGAAAAAGAAACAAAACAAAAAGCATACTAACAACTGTGCCAGGTATCCATTTTCCTTGCAAATAGTTCCCTGCGGGAGAGCCGGGCTGGCAGGTGGTGACGGAGAAGAAAAATAAAGGCTTTTACTTGCTTTAACTCCGCAAGTCTGAGTTCTTGTGTCTGTCCGATCCGAACCCGAAAGTATTACAATATGTATCTTTATAGCAGGTGGTGTACAGCTTTTTAGTATAGATTACACTTTTCTAAAATGTATTTAAAAAATAAAAGGATTACAATCTAATCTTTCCACGTTTGATCCCAAGATCCCAAGAAAAATAAATCTAAACGGGGAGAAAGCTATGCTGAAAGTTTATTAAGATACTTAGAAGACAAAGATATCAATTTATGTTGCACTTGTCTGATTGTGAATCAAAAAACACATATATTTAAACACGCGTTTACAATTTAAATCAAAACGAGATTTAAATCAATACAAATGTTTATATTGTAATGCATAGGTGACTATTCATTGTTATTAAAATGACTTAAATTCGATCATGTTGTGATATTTAGAAATATAAATTTGTTTGGTGCGAGTTAAGTTTTATTTAATCTCTGACCCAGGGAAAAGTTTTATTTTTTCAAATGGCTCCGGCTGGATTCAAACACCCAACGTGTGATGTATAAGTCAGGAACCTAACCCACAGCACCACTGGCAAGGTCACATGAGGAGTGTTGAAAAAGCCCTAGAGACACAGTATCAGCTGACATTGTACAGCATGTACTATTCTTGTGTTGTGGTACATGAATACAATTATATCGTTATTAATTTCTTTAGATACGCGAATCCATATTATATTCCCTTTTAATCAAATTCTAAAAGTATGCTTGTTGACTCCGGTATCACGTTAGTTAAAGACTTCAATGCTTAAAATGTTTAGGGAGAAATGGAATACTGGTGTGTATTTTTTTTAAAGTACCGAGACCAGCCATATACTGTATGTTTTTGTTCCAAAATTAATATTGTTTATGGCCTTCACACGTGTTACAGTATGCTCCTATTCTTTTTATGCTCAGCTACTAAGATTTCCATTCAGTGGTAAAATTCCATATAAATATTCAATACTTAAACGGGCACAGTAAAGACATTAAATATACCTATACATACTGTATACAGTACAGTTTGCATACAGTAATATGTTTATGTTCCTAAATCAATCTCTTTTATGAGCATGTGAAAGGCATGGTGAATCTGAGATTCTCAAAAATTACCGTACTTTGCATGATTGGAAACAAATGCGTGATTGGATCAACGAAATGCTGTGGTGTTACTTTTACAAAGAAAAAGTCAATGAAAAAAAGAATGTGGACCAGGGCAATACTTTGAGTTTACAGCTTGTCAAAGGTCATTTATTATTAATACTATTAGTAATATCTTCGTTAAAGACTTTGATGGCGACAGCTCAAACATGAGAGGTTGAGCTTTAATAGCTCCACCTTGCGGAAATTCCGGATACTATTATTTTTCTTGAGGTACTATACGAGAATTTACGGTAACTCGCGGTAGACTGCATAAAGCGCACCACAAAATAATATGGTATCGCCTGCTCGTTTTGAATGGCTGCATCTGTAGGTGTCTTGTGTTGTTGTTTTTTTAAATTAAATTAGTTAAACTAAGAAAAGTGATATTTCTGCATCACTGCAGTACTGAGCATTTAGTGATTAAAAAAATGCAGTATGCATATTGTCATACCAAAATTTTAAACACTTTAACCCTCATAACTGGATTCTACATTGCAACAGTGATTACAGATGTAACTTTAATTATTCTTATAATTAATAATACATATAATTAATTCTTTCTAATCCTATCTCATGATACGTAAAAGTGTATTATTAGCAAGTGTATTAACTTGCTAATACAAGTAATAATACAATGCACATACTTAGAAACACACCATTAAGGGTATTCATCTAGAACGCTAACATGTGTGTTAAAAAAGTAAGTATTTCCACGATAACCCATTTCTCCTTTTAACCATGCTTCTTTCTTGTGATATTCAACATTGCATATCAAAGAATTTGTATTCCTTTCTTCCTATTTGTATTGAGGAAGTAAGACCATCATTGACTATGATTAAACATGGGAAATCAAGAATATTTATGATAATTAGTATGTATTTTTAGATAAAAGTTTTTACATGTTCATGTGTTCTCTAATTGCCTAGAAATCAAAAAGCATACTCACTTTATCAAAACTGTCTTCATCTTGCATGCTACTGCAAATGTGCATTAGCATATATTGAAATAACTGCTCACATTCATTTTTTTCACAAAGCTGTTTCTTTTCTATTATTGCAACATTGGATTTTCTTTATAAGAATTCAGAGACCTGCACTGCACCTGTTATTACAATAACACCTAGACCAACATAATTTCTTATTCATTCAATATGAAATTGTTCATACCAAATGGTAAATGTCGCAAAATACTTTGTTTTATTCTGTGTTCAGCATCATGTTCAAATGATAACATAATCAAGCATCAACAGGGTAAGACTGTTAAAATTCTATATTGACCACCTCACAACAACATTATTATACATATACATATCTATTATATAAGTAAATTTCCAAACTGAATGTAGCAAAACCCCTCTAGATGATTTCAAATATCTCTGACTTCACAGTGGCCTCCAAACAGCAATTGCATAAATATATTAGCAATTAATGTATACGATATCTAAACTACATAATCAAAGTCTTATTTCAAAAAGTAAATTGCAGAACTCTGAAAAATATTTATTAAGAGAGGCAGAAAGTGGTCACTTAATGGCTTTTTTGACGCATTCACCAAAAGGTACTAGTTCTAATTTAGTCTTTTCAAGAAATATGGGACTTTAATCTAAACCTCATAGTAAGCCTGTCATAAGAGAAACAATTTCAAACTGGAGATGAATATGCGTGAAAAAATAAACAATCTGACATATATCCTTGTCTAATCTGTAATGAACATAGCATTTTGAAGACTTTTTTCTTTGAAAGGGTTAAATTAAAATTGCAGACACTCTTGCAGCAGGCTTATCAGAACACATTGCCACGAATAACAGGTTTTATTTAAGATAATCAACACTGTCACAATGAAAATATAGAAGAATTTTGTCTTTCTTGGTTCATACAGTAAGTACTTATGGAATTTGGATATGTTTAGAAACTAGAAATAAAATATTCCTCCATATGTGAACTTTGTATAAACAGTTCATGACAAATATATTTATTAGATAAAATCCAACATGCGAAATACCTTACAAACCTATAATTTAGATCATTTGTGGTTTCTTCTCTATTATGACATACCTGGAGCCCAAGTCTGTTCACTGTGCTCTTCCAGCACAGGGCACACCTCCTGGACAACTCTTTCTCTCAAATTTGCTGCTTTTATAGACAGCTCTTCACAGTGACCCCAGAGGCCACTGAGTGCAGAGCTGTAGCTGTAGCTCTTATTAATCCAGCGAGACAGAAAGTGTGTGCTAGAGAGAATAAGCCCAAAGGGTGAACAGAAAAAAATATATCACTTTATGAAGAGCTGCTTTTGCACAAGGTAAAAGCTGATTAAACATAATATCTAGGTGTCAAATATACTGGGAAGGAATTTATTGGCCAGTAAACAAGAGTTAATATCCCTTAATATGCCAAACAAGAATTTATCAAAAGAGATCAGATAGACCACGGTGTGTAAATAGAAGAGAGAAGTTAGTAGACATCAAGGGCTGCCTCATCAGAAGGGATTTTTTGAGAAATTCACATTATACTATAAATTCCTTCTGAAGAGGAAGCATATGAGATTAAAGACAGTATACTTTCTAAAATTACATTTACTGTAAAAGAATAATTGTTTTCTGCCCAAGTAATTACTTCTGTAACCATACAGATGCAGCCATTCAAAATGCGCGGGCGATACCGCATTATTTTGCGGTGCGCTTTACGCAGTATACCGCGAGTTACCGGTAAATACCGCTAGTTACCATAAATTCTCCTATAATACCGCAAGCAAAATAAGAGTATCCGGAATTTCCGCAACGTGGAGCTAATAAAGCTCAACCTCTCATGTTTGAGCTGTCGCCATCAAAGTCTTTAACGAAGATATTACTAATGGTATTAATAATGAATGACCTTGGACAAGCTGTAAACTCAAAGTATTGCCCCGGTCCACATTCTTTTTTTCATTGACCGTCTTTGTAAAAGTAACACCACAGCATTTCGCAATCACGCATTTGTTTCCAATCATGCAAAGTACAGTAATTTTTGAGAATCGATTCACCATGCCTTTCACATGCTCATAAAAGAGATTGATTTAGGAACATAAACATATTACCGTATGCGTACTGTACTGTATACAGTATGTATATGTATATTTAATGTCTTAACTGTGCCCGTTTACGTATTGAATATTTATATGGAATTTTACCACTGAAGGGAAATCTTAGCAGCTGAGCATAAAAAGAATAGGAGCATACTGTAACGCGTGTGAAGGCCATAAACGATATTAATTTTGGAACATAAACATACAGTATATGGCTGGTCTCAGTACTTTAAAGAAAACATACACACCAGTATTCCATTTCTCCCTAAACATTTTAAGCATCGAAGTCTTTAACTAACGTGATACCGGAGTCAACAAGCATACTTTTAGAATTTGATTAAAAGGGAATATAATATGGAATCGCGTATCTAAAGAAATTAATAACGATATAATTATATTCATGTTGCAAAAAAACTGCAACGGACATAAAAACTCCCTTGCTTTTAACAGAGAGTTTCATAATTTCTAACTACGAAAATTATTTAAACTGCAACACTTATCATTCAACCAGAGCTCTAAATATCACAAGGATCCCCAAGAGCACAGCAAAGACTGTATTAAAAGAATCGCATATCTAAAGAAATTAATAAGATATAATTATATTCGTGTACTGCGACAGGGCTGTGTAGGGCTGTTTCACCTCTCTCTTCATGTGACTCTATTCAAAATCCATTAAGCAAAGTGGGGATGAGAAGAGTGACAAACTAGTATACTTTAGATCTTTTTTTCTGAACCGGGGAAAATCTGATCATGTTTCTCTATAACAATAATAAAAAACATTGCCACACCCGGACTGTTAAACCAACGCATTAGCATGTCAAAGCCCATTTAGGAGCCGGGCGCAATAATTATTAATGTTATTAATTATTAATTAATAATGTTTTGTCCCTTGATTTACTGATCTGCATTAATTACAGAAATTGAGTTCCTGCTCTTTGCAGACGACCTGGTCCTGCTGTCGCCCACAGAACAGAGGCTGCGGCAGAACCTGGCACTGCTGGAGCAGCACTGTCAGACCTGGGCACTGACAGTCAATCTGGACAAGACCAGAGTTATGCTTTTCCAGAAAAAAAGCCAGACCTCCCTTAGTCTTCCTGAAATTGTCGGATTATGAGTGAATAAAAGCATCTTATTAAAAACACGTTTGCGTTTGTTTGGGAGCTATATTATGTATTTTTCATATGTAAGATATAATGATGTGTTCCCGCTTACACATCGCACAACTTTAAAATCTAGAAAAACAGGTTTCGATTCACATTATCTGGCGAGCCTTGTTTTGTCAAAGGACAGCACAAAAAAACAGACAATACACAGGGGGGGGAGGGCAAGCGAGAGAGAGAGTTTTTTACCCTCTGTCAAAAAAACCCAAATCACCCGGGGCAGAGACTCTGGGGGGATCATTGTGTGGTACAGAACGGAGCTCAGTCAATCCAAACAAGTTCAGTAGTAAAGAGAGAAAAGTCAACAACTGATTTAAGGACGATCTGTCAAAGTGCAATGAAATACAATACTGTTGTTGTTGCTGTTGTTGTTTTTATCCTGTAAAGCGTTTTGAGAAGCCACCTTTAAAGGCGATATATAAAAGCGCTGATTCTTATGGAATGTGTTCCGCCGGGGATTCAAAAAAACTGCAACGGACATAAAAACTCCCTTGCTTTTAACAGAGCGTTTCATAATTTCCAACTACGAAATTTATTTAAACTTCGACACTTATCATTCAACCAGAGCTCGAAATATCACAAGGATCCTCTAGAGCACAGCAAAGACTGTATTAAAAGTATACTAGTGACAAACTAGTATACTTTAGATCTTTTTTTCTGAACCGGGGAAAATCTGATCATGTTTCTCTATAACAATTATAAAAAACTTATTTTAAACTAATTATAAAAATTATTTTACATATCACCTTTATGTGATATCACCTTAAGGACAGCAAATACAAGGGTTAATTGCACAATGGACCGCGCAAAGAAATCACGGAGAAATCGCAGAAGGCATAATCAGCAAATTAGGAAAACAAAGAACAGGACAGGTGAGAGAGGTTTATCCAGAGAGCGAGTGATCAGAAAAAGGAACAGCTGTTACGCCCAGGTTTTATGCTCTCTGCTGAATGAATAAACGCATTTTATTAAAAACACGTTTGTGTTTGTCTGGGTATTTACTTTGTAATCTGTGGTTTACATCTACTGTATTGCTTTGAGATGCCACTTTTAAAGGTGATATGTAAAATAAAGTTTTTTATTATTGTTATAGAGAAACATGATCAGATTTTCCCTGGTTCAGAAAAAAGACAATTAAAATCTGTCATCTTTCCACTTGTATGTCATTGGAAAAGTTTCTGCTTTGTGTAAGGATGGTATCAAAAAGCAATCTAAGTGGTGAGAAAGCTGTGCTCCTCAAAGCGCTTTACAGGATAAAAACAATAACAACAATAGTGTTAAGCTGGGCAAACGATTTTTTTATAGAAATACAAAATGAGATATAATGATGTGTTCCGGCTAAGACATTAACAAATACAACCCTCCTCTCTGCGGGAGTGCTGGCTGTGACGAATTTAACCGGTTTCACAGGTATTTTCAAAGTAGAAGGGGGCGAGATTTCCAGCGAAAGACACCTCCCCCCTCCAAAGCCAAGGAAGTACAGTACTTACTAGTTAAGAAAGCTAGGCTCCTCAATGAAATTGCTTTAACATTCTAATGCGTTGGTGTAACAGTCCGGGCGTGGCAAGCTTCTAATGTCAACTCGACTCGATTGGAAGACAATGAACATATTCTAGCCCTAAATGAATTAATGGCAAACATGGTTTACATAAAAGACATTTTTCCAAGAAAGTTTATAGTAATACGATCTATAGTTGAAATCTAAACCTAAATAAAAAGAAAAAGCATTTTCAGAGAGCAATTACGCTGTGTTTATGTAGAAAAAGTGATTAGGTTTATGAGCAATCTAATTACTTATTCGTTTAAAACGCTATTTAATATAAAGTTTATTATTAATTTGCTGGACAGAGCGGTGAACATTATTATGGATAAGACAAAGATAACGATCCTGATCAGTTTAGAAATCTGTGTACGCTGTAAGGTTTTTACTTCTTAAACTTTTAAAATACACGTTTCGAATACAAAGAAATCATCTTCCTGGTACAGTATGTATAGCAAACCAGCACGTCTTTTTTCTCCAATCAGAGGGGTTAGACGCTTGGTTAAAAACAAAGGAGATTGTCTGTTATAGTGGACATAAAAACAAGAGTTCGGTGGCATTATATCCTAGAAGACACAGACTGGCGCCAGACAGGGAGAATGCCCGCAGCGTAAAAGAAAATGCCTGATGAACTAGGGATTGGACAGTTTCCAAGTGCTTGTACAATCGATGGAAATGTTCAAATAAATATGCAAAAGAAATAAACAAAATAATCATTTATTTCTTTATCATATTGGCTAGCTAATGTCCTCTCTTTGCTAGTTAGTGGCTGTGTTTCTGCGTTGGGTAGCAACAGGTGACTGTTCTCAGGCGGAAGATGTAAACAGCTTAATTTTCGTGTTAAATAATTTTTTAAAATGAAAATTCATTCTATACAGCAATCGCATATTTGGGTACCGTTTCATAAAACTTTCATGCTTAAAATGTTTAGGGAGAAATGGAAGACTGGTGTGTATTTTTTCTTTAAACTACCAAGACCAGCCATACACAGTACAGTTTACGTACATACAGTAATGTTTATGTTTCTAAATTAATATCGTTTATGACCTTCAGATGCGTTATGCTCCTCTTCTTTTTATGCTCAGCTACTAAAATTTCCCTTTAGTGGTAAAATTCCATATAAATATTCAAAACTAAGCGGATTAAAATGTGCACAGTAAAGACATTAAATGATTAAATCTTTTCACTACCAACCAATGCACCACGAGTGCCCCTGTCGGTCATTTTGGCCAGCCAATTGTGGGTAGATTACCGTACCGCGGGTTTGTACCGCACATTTTGAATGGCTGCATCTGTATATATACTACATAATAGATCAACATTTCATATTCATATCTTAGCAGGAAATCAGCCATCTTAATGTAATGTATTCAGACTGCTGCTGTAAAAATGCATATCAGTGAATTAGAAATCTCAATGTGCTCCTCAGCTTCAACTGTCAAAAGCTAGGAAGTGCTTTGATCTGAGCAGAAGTGTCACACCATTGACAAAGACAGACAATTGAGAGACTTCAGTATATTTGTCTCTGTTGTTCAATAATGTCTTTATTTCACAGGGTAGAGAGGCTTCAAAGAAAACTTTTACCATGGCCAGGTATGAAACAGAAGAATATGGTGCCATTACGCCAACTGTTCTGTACAGTTCTCAGCTAATGGTGCTTTTACATCTTTTTATTTTAATGGATGCAATGAACTAATGGAGAAATTTTTGCCACAACAAAGGTGAATTCTTCATAACTGTTTGGAAGATGCTCAATATTGTGACCTCTCATAAAACAGGCTGTCAGTGTGTCTGCTCTTACTTTTGATTTTTCTCTTTTTTAAGGTAAAAACAAGTAATTCAAAAACAAGTAAACAAAAATAAGTGATGGGAATTTAATTTTCAGTTCATGCATTTCCAATACATCAACAGTTTTTTAATTATTTTTTTATCTCTAATCAAATTCTCAACAGTTTGGATTATTGGGTGATTACATTCTGTATCCATCAGAATTTATGTTTACAGCACCATTTGTTTATGGACTGAGGCAAAAAGCCTGGCAACTGTGTGACTGCAATTGTTTTAACTGCAACAGTTGTCTTTTGACAATAGTTGCAATGACTAAGTACAATTATTGCTTTCTGTTACATGTTCTTATTAAAATAAAGCAAATTCATCCCTTGAAACATGAAGTGGGGAATTCATCCATATTCAAAGCAGGAGATCATCAGTGCTATCCTCCTTAATTATTCAGTTCTGATTTCTTTTTAGTCCTTCACTCACTGTTTTGTTATAGTACTAAGTTCTCTCCATCCTGACATTCTGCAATTTGGAACCTCAGTTTAGAGTCTAAGTGTCTTGATAACTTCAGTAGGATAACTCACAGCATGGACATCAACAACTTCCCAATCAATATCCCATCAGCATCAGTGTATTCATAATGATTTACTTAATTGACAAGAGTGTGTAAAAGAAACATTTATTAGAAGAAGAGAAGATATTCTGGTCAGGAACATACAGAATCTGTTTTACATTGTTTTAGTTTTGTAAGTTTTAGTGTATTTTATTAGTGCAAACCTAAGTACTTTGTAAATATTGCACAGTTCCAAAGCAGATAAGAGGAGACTGCAGTAATGCACAACAGTTAATGCAGGAGAAGAAAGGGTTCAGATGAGAATAAAGGAAAGACAGGAATTTAAGTGGCTGTCAGAAGAAAGGTTATCTAGACTTTGAAAAAACATACTGTAAGAATCATGCAGTTTGGAAAGTTGTGTTTATTGCCAGTATCAGATTAACATACTATTGAAGACATTTTTTGGAGAAACCAGTTGATTTGATAACATTTACAGTGAAAAATTTCTTTAGATAATGCAAATATTTACAGCAAAATATATACTAAACTACTAACACATTATTGTTATATAGACTAACCTTGAAAAGATTGATTGAGTATTTCAAACTGATGTCCATGGTAACTGCTTTAAGACTGATTAATAACTGTTTTCATTCCAGGGCTAAGTAGAACAGACTTCACAAGGTACAGTAATTAC
Source organism: Atractosteus spatula (assembly GCF_055471065.1). NCBI lineage: Eukaryota > Metazoa > Chordata > Actinopteri > Semionotiformes > Lepisosteidae > Atractosteus > Atractosteus spatula. The sequence goes on along the minus strand of NC_142709.1, from coordinate 45,134,051 downwards.
TTTATCTAAAACATGTAGGAGAGTAAATTTTCAGATAATAAGCACTTAGCTTGCAGCTAGAAACACAGCGTTAGAAAGTTAGATACATATCCAAGGGCAGGGCACCAGGAAAGTGGGAAGTGTATTGTTAACTTTCTTTTCATGCTTTTTCCCTGAAATCCACACACATCACTGCTGTATGGGAAGATGAAGAATACCATATCATGGATATTGTCAATTGTTTGTGAATATTGAGGAATACTTTTGAGCCTGTGATCTCTGTGCATGGATTTGATATTATTGAAGATGGTACAACTTGGTCTTGTAAATGCAAAAGTGTATTTTATTTTAAAAGATTCACTGAAGGATGAATTTAACTCTGAACCATTTTATTTTAAAATAAAAAGTGTCACGGACGTCCAAAGGGACTAACCGTGGAGAGCAGGAGAGCGGAAAAAGACCCATATGCGTAGCGGCAGAACGGGAAAAAGGCCCGGGCTCAGCAGTTCAGGAGTCAGGTAGAAACCAGTGCCCTCAGGCAGCAGACGTGGGGCGACCTGGGTGGTTAGGTGGGTTTCAGAACTTCCGAATGTCAGTGCTGAGCGAGGGCAGAGTGCAAGACCCGGAAATATATAGCCCACGGGAAAGAGAGGGACCGGAAGGACAGCAGGCAGGAAACTAGGGACAGGACAGAGTAGGAGCGCCCTCTGGTTGCAGAGGGCGTGACACCAAGTCCCTCAAAATGACAGTCTAGTAATTGAGGACCAGATAAATTCTGTTTAAATTCTGTTGAAAAATCTGGCAGATCTTATTGCTGTTTTAAGAATTCCTTTTGTCTCTGAACAAATGCTTTGGATGTGGCAGTAAAAATCACGCATTTCTTTACTTATGTTAGAAAATCATTATCAACATTGGTGATACCTCTAGTTATGTTTACTTGTATAGGTTAAACATTTTCTCAATACATGGTTTGCAGTGATGTCCTGTTACCTTTCTTCTCTCCAATACTATCACTGTGCCAGATCAGTTAAGCATTAAATGATATCAGGATAAAACAATATAAATAAATAAGCTAAAATAATACCACAACAAAATTAATATATCATGATAGGATAATGACATGTACTGTATATACCACCAATAAGGGCTAATTGCACATTGTCATTGTTTATCTTAGTATTTATGATTTAGAAGTGTCTGCTTGATAAAATGTCTTTCTCACCATATACATTAGGATTTTGCATCTGTTTTATAGTCTGATACATGCGACATCTGTAAGGTTCCATTGCTGATACTGTAACTTATTGACTTATGCTAACAGTTATCTTTACACTGGGGGAAATCTGTAGTTTAAAGTATCTGTAAACTGCTGCCTTAATTTTTTCATTCCTTAAGCTGTAAATGATGGGGTTAACTAAAGGGGTGAGGAAGTAATACACTGTACCAATGAAAATACGTCCATCAGGAGGAATATTTTCCACTCTCAGTCCAATATACACCACAGCAGCAGATACATAGTAAAGAAATACCACCATCATGTGTGAAGAACACATTGAGAAGGCCTTCTTACGGCTCTCAACAGTTTTCAGTTTCATTACTGATGCAATAATTCTGCAGTATGTCCATAAGACATAGAAAAATGGGATATAGATTGCAAACATGGCACTTAACATGGTAAAATTCACTTGAGTTGTAATGTCACCACAAGCTAATGCCATTACAGTGGGATAATCACAGACAATGTGTAAGATAATGTTTGATCCACAGAATGGAAAAATACTTGCCAGTATTACCGGTGGAAGAGGCGCAAGGAAGCCAAGCACCCAGACTGTGATGGTCATCATGATACAGACCTTGCTGTTGATGATGGTGTTGTAATGCAAAGGCTTTACTATTGCAGCATATCGGTCATAAGCCATGGCTGCTACAAGGAATCCTTCAATAGTAGCAAATGAAATGAAAAAATACATCTGTACAAAACAAGCTGAGAAAGAGATGGTGTTGTCATGTTGCAAAAGAACTGCTAGCAACTTTGGTATGATTGTACTTGTCAGCAGAATATCTAGGAGACTTAAGTTCCACAGGAAGAAGTACATTGGTGTGTGGAGCCTGTAGTCCAGAGTGACTAACACCACAATGAGCAGATTACCCAGCAAGGTGGCCAGGAAGAGGATAAGGAAGAAGATGAAGAGCGCAGTGTAGTGCTCCTGCAGGCCAGGCAATCCAATGATGATGAATTCATAGTGCAGAGTTCTATTGGAGTCACTCATTGCTCAGTGGCTCAGAGGTACAGTACATGAAACAGGAGAGCCAGAAATAAATGCAGGAACTGGTGTAACTTTTGATTTGGAAAAAAACCAAGGAATCTGAAAGAATTGTATATTGTAAGTTAAAAATATTAATTATTATTATTATTATTATTATTGTATATTATATATTGCCCTGCCAAATGTTTTATGATTAACCCTAACATCTGGATTCATAGTGATCTAACATTAATTCTATCAGGTGATGCCATTGACAGTGACACAGCTCTGTACAAAAGTAGCATTTTTTTTCTCCTTTTAGTAACTTTTATTTCTGCCATTACCATGAAAATATTGATAATCTCTGAATGGAGACATTAGGCTGTTGCAGTGCACAGAAGGCACCGATACTTATTTCTCCTAGTGATGTCTCTTTCTTTAGCTGTCTTGTCTTAATCGCAGGACACTGAAGAAAGGGCTTCATTTGCTATCAAAGAACTTTTATGTTGAGTTCAGTTGTAGCAAGTTTGTAGGATCTAAACCTCTAGATTTGCAAGTGTCTTACAGACATAGGATTCAAGCATTATATGCAGTAATTATAATACAAACTAGGACAATGGAATTGATTTGGAATTAAAATTGGATACAATTAATTCCTTGTTTAAATAAACATATACATTCACATATTTCAGGATTTGTTTTATGCAATCGACTCTTGTTTTGTCATGTGTTTTTAAGTTTCAACACTCAGTAAATCAAGATGAAGGGTGGAACAACACGATAAATTCAGAGATTAAGAGCATCTCTCCAATTGAACTACTGTCACTGTACTTCCTTTTCTTCTTACTATCCTGAAAAAGCTCACTAAACAATTAAGGATTTTTTTTCTTTATGTTAAAGTGGATTATTCAAATATTCAAATTAAATTAAAATGTAATTAATAATAAACATTAATAATAAACAGGTGACTCTAATATTAATAGGACAAGTTGGTCAAACCTGTGAATCAACCACCACACAACAAATTCTCTATTCTAAAAGTAACCTGGCAAACAGAATGGAGAAAGTCTGCTCTGATTTGTAAACAGGAATCTTCCACTTCACTTCAAAAGTGATCTGAAAACATTGGAGCTTCAGATGCAGAAATGCATTAGTCTTTTAAGCAAAATGGGATCCACTACACAAAAGACATTTAACCTAAAGTTCATGATGAGCCTGTTAAAAGTGCAACACTTTTGAACTTGGACTAAATAATTAATAAATTAATTAATTAATAAATAAATAAGTGAACCATGACAGTGGCTACAAATGAGAGGCTTGATGCTTTGGGAAATTTGAATTCTATATTTAAGTTATTCTCGAAGCAGTATTGTTAGAATACACTGTAACCAACAGCATTCAATTTTTTAGGATATTCAACACATCCAAGAATATATGATGATATAATGAAAATACAGAAACTGCAATGTTCGATTCACAAGTACTTACAGTGTATGTAGTTTTGTTACCAAATATACACAGTGAGAAATGTGACAGCTTATGTGTAACATACAGTATTTTGTAGATAAAGTCTAACATGCAAAATAAGAAAAAGGTACATTACAAACCAATAATTAAGCTATTATTTGTTCTACTCTATTTGTCCATACCTAGATCCTGAATCTGTTCGCTGTGCTCTTCCAGGACACACTTGCTGGACAAGAAATTATTCCTCTCATTTCAGCTGCTTTTAAGGGCAGCTCTTCACAATGACCCCAGAGGCTGCTGAGTTATTAGTCCATTGAGACAGAAAGAGAGTGCTAGAGAGAACAAGCCTTAAGGATCTACAGAAAGAATGCTACATGAACAGATACTGTTTAATGACATAAAAATGAATTAAGAAGAATTTAAATTATTGACTGTTTAAGATACTGTGAAGCAATTCATGTTGAAAAACCCAAAGCCTGAGCCTCAACTACCTTAGTGAAATGTATTCAGACTTCTGATGTTAATTGTAAACTTGTGAATGAGTAATCTCAGTATGCTTCTCAGATTAAGATCACATAAAGCCATGGTTCTCAAACTATGGTACAAGTGATACCTGAGGTGGTACACCAGATGAGCCTGGAAATTTGTTGTGTGCACTGAAAAACTGGGACAGGTTTTCATGTTTTCTATTTTCATAAAATGAGTTTATGTGTCAAATACGCAGCCTACATATTACGATACAGCACACGCTAATACGTGAGAGGACACTACAGCTACTATGTAATTCTACACCATTGTATAGGAATGCATGGTACGAACATAAGCAGAACGTTGTATTTTAAAAACGTTATCTCCAGCAAATAGGGAGGTAGGAGAATATGCGCGATTTCGGAACAATGCCAATCTTGTAAGCACAGGAAAGCATAGGAATGCATGATACAAATATAAGTGACCAATTGTATTTTTTTTAAAAGTTCTCTTCAGCACATAGGGAAGTAAGAGAATGTGCATGGTTTTGGAACACTGGCAATCTTGTGAGCACAGGAAAGCATGACAGATAGAAAAATATTTAAGGACTGTTCTTGGTTAATTTGAGAAAATACACCGAGCGTCTCTGTGTTTCGCTCCCTTACGCATGAAATAAAAACTTCTTTTAACTTTTAACTTTTTCGGACTCCTGACGCGGAAACAGGGAAACGTGGAAAAATGCAAGCTTGCGGATTGCTAAAGCAGGTAATCCCCACACTATTTGTGAAGAACTATTTGTTTACCGTTGGCAAAAGAGCTGACACGTATTATGTGTGGAGATAAAGCTGCTAAACAGCTCGACCTGCTGCCCCCTTCGAAAGACAGTTGTCACTATTATAGTCCCTCCTCCTTAAGGGTGCTCCGGCTCTTTCACTTCAGACTTGATTATGTGCACCTGACCCCTGGTCCCAGTCCACCTGAAAAGCCAGGGCTGACGTATCTGATTTCCGTATCGTGCAAGTTGGGACCTGGAAGTGCCTGGTCCTGTTAAGATTTTAATCTCTGTTCCCGTTCCCTTTCCGCCGGTTCCGACCCGGTTCATGTTTTTAATTCCTTGTTGGATGGATCACCTGGCAATGGACTTATTCTTGTGTTTTTGGATTCCCTCTCTGGATTATTTTTGGATTTTTTGCCTCGGCCACACCTCCCCCTTGCACCAGCGCACTTTGGACACGCCCCCCTGTTTTCATCCCCGTATTCCTGCATGATCTTTTTCCTAATGTTTCCTCACAATTCTGGATTGTGTCGTCCGCATAGGGTCCGGAAAGAACTGATCGTTACAACAGTCACTCATAGAATTATTGATATGGCAGATGATGTGAAAAGTACACTGATAGAGCGCGTTAAGATGAGCAGATGCTTTTCACTGCAATTAGATGAGTCTGTAGATGTCTTTGATTTAGCAAATTTGCTAATTTACATTAGATATGAGTTTGAGGGTTTGTCCCATGGGCAGCTACAAACAAGAACTACAGGAGAGCACATACTGTATTGTAGCTTCTGAATGAATTTATCAAAGAGAGTGGCATTGACTGGAAAAAATGTGTCGGAGTTTGTACAGACGGTGCTAGAGCGATAACAGGCAGACACAGTGGTGTACTGTAGTTGCACAAATTAGAGAGGTTGCTCCAGAAATGAAGTGGACGCACTGCAGCATCCACTGCAGCATTGTATAAAGACTCGACCAATGAAATCACATCTGCTTTGCTCACCCCTCTCACTGAAATGGTGCTTTTGTATTATTTTTAATTGTTGTTACTGTTGTCATTTTGTAAAGCGTTTTGAGAAGCCACCTTTAAAGGCGCTATATCAACATTTTTTTATTATTTTTATTATATTTATTATGTGTGTGTGTGAATGTGTGTGGGCACATGCTCATGTTGGTCATTGAGATTTTCTGTGGTTCCTATGAGAAGATGACTTGTAGGTGGTACTTGGATGCTTTGGTTTGATCAGGGGTGGTACTTGGTCCAAAAAGTTTGAGAACCACTGACATAAGGGATTACGAAGTGCTTTGACCTGCACAAAAAGTGTCATGCCATTGACATGGACTCAGACAGATAAAGACACTTGGCACTTGATTATACATATCTGTGTTGTTCAGTAATATCTAAATTTAAGAGGGCAAAAGATTAGAAAGCCTTTTTTCCCATTGGCAGGAATCAAACACCCAACTATGGTGTATCACACCAACAATTTGTGACAGCATTCTTCTGTTAATCTGATTCAGTCTGTAACCTGTCTTAAATTCATCCTAATTCTTTCTCCCCTTCTCCCCAGAAGTAACTGAATTAATTAATCTGTATTAATCGCAGGAGACCAGAAGAGCTCTCATACATAATTACTTAGGTTTTATACCTTCTCATTGCTAATTAGGTGTTTGCTATGATACTAATTCCTGTCCCTTCTTACACTATATATAGGAATGTCCAAGGATGTGACTCTGGAACATACATTGCACACAAAGTTAATGTTGATGGATACAGAAAGCAATTACCAAATAACCCAAACTTTTTGATATTTCAATAAGAAATAACAAATAAATCACAAATAACATTTTAGAAAGAACACCCTTTCTTTTACTTACCTCCCAAGCTCAACCATCCAAAGACTATCAGGGAACCAATAGGTAGAATGAGCGGATCCTTATATGTTGCCATGAACCCTGCAGAATGTAGAGTAGCACAGGGACAGTATCTGAAACACAGAATCCAGAGGCTTAGTCGATAGGAGCAGCAATGAATCCGGTAACTAGAGAAATCCAAGAAAGACAATTCGATATCCAAAAAGCGTGGTCGAAAAAAGGCAGGAGTAAAGATCAGGAACCGTGAGATCAGTTGAGAAGGTTTAAATGCGCACAATAGAATTCTACGGGAGGCTTCTCAATAGTGAGAATGGGTTGGTGTGTGAGGGAACTTTAAATACTGAAGGGAGAGGGTTGGATAATTGGTCCTGAAGTGAGAATCTGCGGAATCTGGTGCACGTGAGAATGTGATGGGATCAGTTAGGAATGAGATCATGAAACAGTGGGTTTGGGAATGCAACGGTGTTTGTGATGTAGATTGCGGGGTGTGTCAAAGACATACCAAGATTAGAGATGTAAACCATCATTCACTATTCACCAGTCCTTTACAGTGTAGGGGAAAGGCTTTTTCTTTCACTTAGAATTAAGTGTTATTAAAGAATCCTTGTATATGGATGTGGCTAAAGATGCCTCTCTAACAAGAGATACAGCACTGTATCCAATGCTGTACATTTAAAGATACAATAGCGCAGATGGGCTCTAGCCAGTCTAAAGGCTGTTTGTTTACAAAGACTGCAAGTCAATGGTTATTACCCAACAAAAGATTCCTATTCTGGGTATCTGTAGGGTGAGTGCCCTACAAACCTGATACTATGTGAGTCAATCACCAACTTGTGATGTTGTACTACAAAAAATGTTACCCAGCTCATTTAAGCTGGGTGATCACTGACTTAAAATCTTACTCCACCTAAACTGGCAAACTGATTTACAACCATGTGACTGCAAGCAATTCCAAGTCAGAACTTAAACTTTTCTCTGAGACACTGAATCAGTAAAGTGAAGATTTCTGCACAAGATAATATTTGTGAAATAGAGGAAATCTTGTTTGCAGACCTAATGTTATTTTCACCTGATTGACACAATTAGACAGTTTAGACAGATTATTTCTTTTTGTCCACATTCAGAATATCCAAACATATTCTGAACAAAGCTATAGCCAGGACTAGCCAAGTTTCCCTTGTCTACCAGGCAGCTGGACCCCAAGAAGACAAACCATGCACAGACCAAAGACCAAAGTCAGCAAGACACTGTTTTGGAAGAGGTGTCTAAAGCCAATGCAAGCTGCTAGCCAATGCAAGGCAAAGATCTATCTCTCTCTCCGTCTGCACTGGGATCTTCCCAGCACAGTGAAGCTGCCACGGACCAGAGCAGCTCCAGAGCAGCTCCTTCTTACTAGTGCAAAGTTTAAACTCATCAAGGACATTTGAACAATGGATTGTTGAGTATAGAACTTCATTATTCACATTATAATTCTTAAAATTTGAAATAGTATTGTGAACTAGACATAAAATTGTATGTTTGATGTTTAGTTTACAATAGTACAGAAGCAGTCACTCAGAATACACGTCATTTCTTAGTAACATGGTGCCTGTAATGCAGTGTGGTACATTATTTAATTCACTGTGTTACCCAGTGACCCTTTGGAACAGCGATAAAGTGTTTGTCTATCAACATAAATGTCCCAGGTCTGATTTGCAGATCAGGACACAAGATTTATTTTAAACAAATAAAGACAAATCTGCCTTGCATCATTTCTCAAAGTGCTTTACATTGGGCAGAGTAAATTCCCCTAACCTGAATGCTATGATGGACCCACCACCAATTACCAATACACAGCACCTGTAATACAAAGGACCACTAAAAACTTAAACAAGCCTAAGTTCATGTGCCCACCAAGGAAAAAAAAACTGACTTCACTATAGTTACGACAAGATAAAAGTGGGAAACAACATAAATGCCACGCAACCACGCAAGAATAGCAGTTACAGACATTTAAAAAGAAACAAAACTACAGATGCAGTATAACACAGGTTACTGTATAATATCGTATATAATCCCACCTAATACCACATGATACCACAAGTAAAATAATAGTATCCGGAATTTTCGCCAGGTGGCGCTAGTAAAGCTCAACCTCTCATGTACAGCGTTTGAGCTGTCGCCATCAAAGTCTTTACTGAAGATATTACTAATAGTATTAATAATGAATGACCTTGGACAAGCTGTAAACTCAAAGTATTACCCTGGTCCACATTCTTTTTAACCGTCTTTGTAAACTAAAATACTATTTTTTCATTGACTGTCTTTGTAAACGCAAAGACTATTTTTTCATTAACAAAAAGTAACACCACAGCATTTCATTGATCCAATCACGCATTTGTTTCCAATCATGCAAAGTAATTCTTGAGAATCTCCGATTCACCATGCCTTTCACATGCTCATAAAATATATTAATTTAGGAATATAAACATATTAATGTATTTAAACTGTACTGTATATGAATGGTCTTGGTATTTTAAAGATACAATACACACCAGTATTCCATTTCTCCCTAAACATTTTAAGCATCAAAGTCTTACATATGGTTATTTCGGAAACGTTTTTAGGTGCTCATTGCTCCCTCTGATCATGTTACTGGACGTTTAAACAGCATACAGTACTCTGTGAGAAAAGTGGTAGTTTTAAGCTTTTCTGCGAATACACTCGATACCGGAGTAATTAAGCATACTTTTATAATTTGATAAATAGGGAATATAATATGGAATCGCGTATCTAAAGAAATTAATAACAATATAATTATATTCATGTACTGTAACACAAACAGTAGTACATATATACTGTACACATACAGTGTCTATTGATATGTGTAGGGCTGTTTCACCACTCATCATGTGACAGTGCGAGTGGCGTGTTGGTTTAAGTGCCTGACTTATAAGTGAGAGCAATATTAAGGACAATTAATTGACTTTTTTATATTTCTAAATATCACAACATGTTCGAAACCAAGTTATTTTTTAACAACAACGAATAGTCACCGTCTTTCCCTCTGAATCGCTCCAGTAACAGGAACCTGTATCATGTGGGGATCCCTTTAGATCTCCCTTCAGATTTAAAAGGTTATTAATAATATCTTCGGTGTCGCATCTTCCCAGTTTAGCTGATCTTTTGCTGCCTACGCATGCTTACACAGCTCCCTGGGTAAACATCATACTTGACTGAGAAAGCTTTAGAGAACTTAACATTTTTATTATCAACAAATTGTAAATATGACGTTTACATTGACGTTATTAATTTTTCACTTGAGCTTATGGAGGAGTGTCAGCTGTCAATGAGAGCAGACCCCCCCTCTTAGGCTGCAAAAATGATTTTTTAAATTTTTATAAAGAAATAAAAAATTTTATATAATGATATTGTAATGCTAAAGGACTCACATGGGCACCCTCACCACTGCCATATCAGGTCAGCCCCCCACCATCAGGGACTCAAACCCAGGACCCCACCTCTTGAGCCAAAGGGGAATCTCCCCTCAGCCTGGCGGCTGCGGTCCCTGCTAGAGCCAGGGAAGGGCGGTGACGTCACCACGCTGGTAAGCTGGCTCTCAAGAGCAATGGAGGCTGTATGTGTTACAATATAAACATTTACTGTCAAACTTTAAATCAACAATTGATTTAAAGACGATCTGTCAAAGTGCAGTGAAATACAATATTGTTGTTTTATTGTTGTTTTTATCCTGCAAAGCGCTTTGAGAAGCCACCTTTAAAGGCGCTTTATACAATAAAGTTCATTATTACTATTGTTAATTTGCTGGACTGAGAGGTGAATATTATTATGCAGAACACAAAGGTAGAGATTTACGTTGCATTGTCATATTGTGAATCTATAAAGACATTTAATTAAACACGCGTTGCGATTTAAATGGGAATCTCACTCTCTCGATGCTTTCATACAGTTTAAAATAATTAAAAGTCTAAACAGTATCAACTTGAATTCTTATCTCCATTAATATAACTATCAAGTGGTATTGAATAAATACAGCTTTTTAGTATAGATTACACTTTTCTAAAATGTATTTAAAAAAACCTCCCATCTTCTTTAAAACACAATACGCCAGGAATTGTTTGACGCATTAGCAGTTTGAAGTGAATCCGTTGAAAAGCGGGGCGCAATATTTTTTTTGTTCCTTGATTTTCTGATCTGCAAGGCCATTTGGTTGCAACGAATGTGAATTCTGTCTGGCATTGCCAGATTGTGAAAAAATAAAAGTATTTTAATCAAGATGGATTTAAATCTGGGGATTCGGCTGGAGTTTTCACCCAGTTCACTCCTTCTGCTATAATTCACGATCCATAATTCCTTCAAAAATAAGAAGTGGTCCCAGGCCTCTTCTAGATATACCCCTCCGGACGTGAACCTTCAGTGGATGTTTGGGCTTTGGCTTGTCCACATATCTCCCCTTTTTACAAAATGACATGGTTAAAAACTGTTCCAGAGCCACTGTTGTTTCATCAGTGAAAAGTACATCACAAAATGCCTCTCCCTGTTCAATCCATTGAAGCACTTGTTGAGCCTTTCCTTTTTGTTTTTTACCCTTATCATGGGGCATGTGTTGGTTTTTTTATATCTCCATCCAAGCCTTCTGCGCACTCTTCTTATCGATGTCAGACTCACGCTCGCACCGAGGTCAGCCCACAGCCGTCTTTGAACTTGCATCGCCGATAGCTCATCATTTTCATCCATCAGTCTGTCGATGGCTCGCACAATAGGACTTTAAAAAAAAAGAGATCAACATGTAATAAAAGTATTTTTAGAAAGTTATTTACCTTTGAATCGTCCTCGGTTTAGATTCTCTTTGCCTCCTCTCCCCTTTATAATGTCGTCTCACTGTGCTTTCACAAACAAAGATGTCCATGGAAGCCAAATGCTGTACAATGTTTTGTGTTGACTTCCCGTTTCTTTTCATCTTCATTATTTGGTGTGAGAGAGTCTTCGTGATTTTGGCCATAGTCCGTCTCTTTACCAAAGCTATACAGTAGTGCAGCTTGTTGTCTGTACCGGTATACAGTATGGTACAGATAAACATGTACTATACTGATGAGCTAATACCTGGGAAAGACACTCCCATCTTCTTTAAAACACAATACGCCAGGAAATGTGTTTGACACATTAGCAAGTTAAAAAAAAATTGCGTTGAAAAGCCGGGCGTAACAATTGTTTCCTTCCTTGGTTTTCTGATCATTCCCTGTTTGGATACTCTTCTCACCTTCCCTGCTCTTTGTTTTCCTGTTATTTGCTGTGTATTCCTGCTGCTATCCACTCCTGCCCTCACACCTAAAGAAGACTATTTTACATTTCTTTATGCAGTTCATAGTGTAATTAACCTTTTCTAGTATCTTTGCGGTCTTTTGAAACTCTATCTTTGCAGTCTTTTGAAAGCGAGATGATCTCTGCTTCTTTGACAAAACAAGGCTCGTCAGAGAATGTGAAAAATACATATTTTTACTTCACTTGCTGTCTTCCAATCACATTACATCAATTCCAAAAACATGATTTCTTCTCTTAACATGTCTTGTAAAGTTGACTCATAGCTTGGCTTATTTTTCAGGAAGTTAACAAGCAAGATTTTACAAGCAAGATAATGCAAGATGCTTTCTAACATCAGGCAATGTGTTTTTTTTTAATCTAACATTGATAGATTAAAAAATCATTCCTAATAGCAAATATTTACTTGCATAAACTTATAAAGGTTGTATTTTCACACAGTGAAGAGGCTGTGCCCATGATGAAAATGGGAGCAGGGGAGCAGTTTTTAAAACAACAGAACAGGGTATGAGGCCTTCCCTGCAGACACTACCCTGGCATCTTGCTGTCCTCACTATGTCTTTTTGATTGTATGAAATACTGCAGGGAGGCACACACTAACAGCCAGCCCGCACCAGAGCTTCTTAACCTGGGCTTGAGTGTTGCTGGTTTTCTTCCTTTCTAATACTGTACCTTGATTGATTAGATCTTTTTAATTATTTTCTGTTATCATACAAGCCACAGTTTTACTTTTTAAATAAACTATCATCTCTGTCAGTTCCAGAACTCAATACAGTCTAAATTGTGTCAGAATTACATTAGTTCAATTTGAGGGTAAATTAAATAATCAGGCGCTCTGCTGCAAGAAAACTACACAGACACCAGGGTTAGAAGGACACGGAATGGGAAACTTGTACATAAATGCCCACAAAAGTGGTTTTAGTTGTGCAAGCTCTGGTGAGTGTGTCTTTTTTGATGAGTTTCAAAGGGAAATAGGTTTGTATTCGTCTTTCCTGATGCAAAACACTCACATTCATGTGAAGACAGAGCCATTTCCTCTTGTGAAGATTCCCTGTGTGAACAAAATCTGAGCAGTGCTGATTTTAAGTACAGCTAAAAGTAGTTTTTTTTTTCTGAGGCCATACTAAATGTGTCTGAAAATGCTTCTAAAAATGCAAAGGAATAATTTTTATTTAATGCCAATTAGCATTAACTTTCAGAACAAATGCAGATCTAAATACTCACCTATTTCACATTATACTTCTTGGCTCGTGAGTGCTAGAAATGATTTTTATCTACAACATTTTGTGCACTGCCAACATGTCTTCAGAGAAAAGTTTTGGGTTTCTGGCACATACTAACTTGATTGTGTGTGAACATATCCCAGAGCACCTAAAACTGGGAATCAGTGAAATGGTGATGATGAAAATCTTTCAGGCACAAAAAAACTTAATTGCACTCCTTTAATATTTTTTTTTTGTGGAGTCACATCTTAAATCTTCTCAGTCAGCTCTTTTTTCTCTATTTGAATTGTGGTGATTCAAATAACTTAGGATAACAAGTGGTCTCAAAGTCACCGAGCTCACAGAGCTTCAACAACAGATGACAACAAGTGACTTTGAGACCATTAAAAAAATGAATTGGCTCGGAGAAGCGCCGGATCCCCCAGGCAGCCGAGTGACTCCCTAAAGCGCCTTTTGGGGGCAAGCAGCAGCCGCCAGGGGCAGGATGACCACTCAGCACCGCCAGAGGCCACAGCCCTTATCAGGATACCCCACGGCGACCTACTCAGCGGAAGAGAGGCCCTTTCCCAGGTCACCTCAGGCCGTGTGGCGGGGAGGAGACACCAGACCAGCAGGGTCCAGACCGCCACCCCTGCACCAGCCTGCGCCAGTGAGGCCGAGCCGTTATAGTGGGGAGGTCCCATGGCAAATGTTTGAGGCCCAGTTCCAGTAGGCAGCCTGGACAAACGGCTGGTCTCAGGTGGAGATGGTGGGCCACCTCGCCACGGTCCCGGAGGTGAAGGCGTGCCAGGCATTGCTGGATGTACCCAGGGACCAGCGGTACAACTACGCGGCATTGGCGTCGGCCCTCCAGAGGCGTTTTGGCGGGAGAGGGGAGGCGCTGGGACTGCTGCGGGCGAGGTTGCCCCAACGCCGCCGCCTAGCGGGAGAGCCACTGGGTCCGGTCTCCGCAGACGTGGCCTACTTAGCCCGCCAGTGTTACCCCACTCTCCCGGAGGAGGCCTGCCGGGAGACAGCGCTCCAGGCGTTCCTCCAGGCCCTGGCACCGACTGAGGTGCAGCGCCACATGATGCTGGCCGCGATGGTTTCCTTGGAGCAGGCCCTGGCTCTGGCTGAGCAGGCTGATGCCGTATTCAAGGAGACTGGTGGGCACCAAGGGAGGGGCGCTCCCTGCCGGGCAGCGAAGGCGGCCCACGGGGAATCAGATGGAGAGGAGGAGACGGCCAGCGCATCGACGCCTGGGGAGCGACGAAGGCGGGTCATCTGCCACTGCTGTGGGGAGAGGGGGCCAGGAGTCATCTGCCACTGCTGTGGGGAGAGGGGGCCAGGAGTGCCAGGCGCTGGAGACCCGGGGACTCCAGAGGCTGTCGGGAAACAGGAGCGGGGCGGCCTAAAGGGGGGAAGGCCGCCCTTGAGCGACACTAGCCCCGCTCCAGAAAGCCATATGGAGTGCTTCACCCCTCCTGCTGCAGTGGGAAGGGTTGGCCACAGCCGGGGCTTATTTCTTCCTTGCCTCATCGATGGCAGACCCTGCCAGGCCCTCGTCGACACCGGTTCGACCATCACCCTGCTGCGGCCTGGTGTCCTGCTGAGCACCGAGGCAGGCGGACCCCCAGGATGGGAAACCACCAGCCTGCGCCTGAGGACGGTGACGGGGCAGTATGCAGAGGTCCTCGGAAAGCGGGTGCTCACTATGCATTTTGGGGCTGTTTGGGTGTAACACCCCTTCTACCTCGCCCCAGTCCACGAGGACTGTATCCTGGTGTTGGACTGGTTGTAGCAGGTGGG
The DNA here is from genome assembly GCF_055471065.1 of Atractosteus spatula. Taxonomy (NCBI): domain Eukaryota; kingdom Metazoa; phylum Chordata; class Actinopteri; order Semionotiformes; family Lepisosteidae; genus Atractosteus; species Atractosteus spatula. The sequence continues at coordinate 45,118,917 of NC_142709.1, read as the reverse complement.
TGGTTGCCTTGACTTGGGCCAGCGAGAGTTGATGGGGCAGGGGGAACGAATCAGTCTCGCGGTGGGCTGGGCATGAGGTATCCGGGGCGCGCTGGCTGAATGGAGCGGGAGTCAGATTATGAATGAATAAAAGCATTTTATTAAAAACACGTTTGCGTTTGTTTGGGTGCTATATTATGTATTTTTCATATATAAGATATAATGATGTGTTCCTGCTTAGACATAGCACGACTTAAACTACCAAGACCAGCAATATACAGTACAGTTTACGTAATATGTTTATGTTCCTAAATCAATGTTGTTTATGAGCATGCGAAAGGCATAGTGAATAGGAGATTCTCAAGACTTTGTATGATTGGAAATGCGTGATCGGATCAACTAAATGCTGTGGTGTTACTTTTTGTCAATTAAAAAATAGTATTTTCGTTTACAAAGATGGTTACCAAAAATGTGGACCAGGGTAATACTTTGAGTTTAAAGCTTGTCCAAGGTCATTCATTATTAATACTATTAGTGATATCTTTGGTAAAGATTGACAGCAGGAAGATTGTATCTTATTTTTAGTTTTTTTTTTTGTTTTATGTTAATTTTATAAGGGAGAGTGTCATTGAGAAGACTCCCTTGCCCCCATCTTGATTAAAATAATTTTATTTTTTCACAATCTGGCAATGCCAGACAGAATTCACAATTGCTGCAACCAAATGGTCTTGCAGATCAGAAAATCAAGGAACAAAAAAATGATTGTGTCCGGCTTTTCAACGGATTCGCTTTAACCTGCTAATGTGTCAAACATTTCCTGGTGTATTGTGTTTTAAAGAAGATGGGAGGTTTTTTTAAATACATTTTAGAAAAGTGTAATCTATACTAAAAAGCTGTATTTATTCAATACCACTTGATAGTTACATTAATGGAGATAAGAATTCAAGTTGATACTGTTTAGACTTTTAATTATTTTAAACTGTATTACAGTATCGAGAGAGAAATTTCAATTTAAATAGCAACGCGTGTTTAATTAAATGTCTTTATAGATTCACAATATGACAATGCAACGTAAATTGCTACCTTTGTCTGCTGCATAATAATGTTCGCCTCTCTGTCCAGCAAATTAATATTAATAATAATGAACTTTATTGTATAAAGCGCCTTTATTTCACTGCACTTCGCCAGCCGCCATATCACCCTGTAACTCACAACTGGCAACCCCCTGAAGCTAAGCAGGTGTGAGCCTGGTCAGGACTGGGATGGGAGACCTCCTGGGAAAAACTAAGGTTGCTGCTGGAAGAGGTGTTAGTGGGGCCAGCAGGGGGTGCTCACCCTGCGGTCCATGTGGGTCCTAATGCCCCAGTATAGTGATGGGGACACTATACTGTCAACAGGTGCCGTCCTTTGGATGAGATGTAAAACCAAGGTCCTGACTCTCTGTGGTTGTTAAAAATCCCAGGGCATTTCTTGAAAAGAGTAGGGGTGTAAGCCCTGCATCCTGGCCAAGTTTCCCATTGGCCCTTACCAATCATGGCCTCCTAATAATCCCTGTTGATGAATCGGCTTCATTACTTTGCTCTCCTCCCCCTGGTAGCTGATGTGTGGTGAGTGTTATGGCGCACTATGGCTGCCATTGCATCATCTAGGTGGATTCTGCACATTAGTTACCTGTAAAGCGCTTTGAGTGGAGTGTCCAGAAAAGCGCTATATAACTGTAAGCAATTAATTAATTAGATCATCTTTAAATCAATTGTTGATTTAAAGTTGGACAGTAAATGTTTATATTGTAACACATACAGCCTCCATTGCTCTTGAGAGCCGGCTTACCAGCGTGGTGACGTCACCGCTCTTCCCTGGTTCTAGCAGGGACCACAGCCGCCAGGCTGAGGGGAGATTCCCCTTTGGCTCAAGAGGCTGGATCCCTGTTGAGTGATGCCAGAGGCCTGGGTTTGAGTCCCTGCTGGTGGGGGGCTGACTTGATATGGCGGGGGTCCCCATAGCGTTACAATATCATTATATATAATTTTTTATTTCTTTATAAAAATTTAAAAAGTTGTTTTTGCAGCCTAAGGGGGGGGGGGTCTGCTCTCATTGACAGCTGACACTCCTCCATAAACTCAAGTGAAAAATTAATAACGTTAATGTAAATGTCATATTTACAATTTGTTGAGAATAAAAATGTTAAGTTCTCTAAAGCTTTCTCAGTCAAGTATGATGTTTACCCAGGGAGCTGTGTAAGCATGCGTAGGCAGCAAAAGATCAGCTAAACTGGGAAGATGCAACACCGAAGATATTATTAATAACCTTTTAAATCTGAAGGGAGATCTAAAGGGATCCCCACACGATACAGGTTCCTGTTACTGGAGCGATTCAGAGGGAAAGATGGTGACTATTCGTTGTTATTAAAAAATGACTTAGATTCAAACATGTTCTGATATTTAGAAATATAAAAAAGTCAATTAATTGTCCATTATATTGTTATTTTATTTTTTTAAACAAATGTTTGTTAAAAGAAAAGTTGTGGCACTAGCTGGATTTGAACAGCCAACCTTTCACTTATAAGTCAGGCACTTAAACCATCACACCACTCACACAATGAGGGGTGAAACAGCCCTACACATATCAATAGACACTGTATGTGTATAGTATATATGTACTACTGTTTGTGTTACAGTACATGAATATAATTATATTGTTATTAATTTCTTTAGATACGCGATTCCATATTATATTCCCTATTAATCAAATTCTAAAAGTATGCTTGTTTACTCCGGTATCAAGTGTATTAGCAGAAAAGCTTAAAACTACCACTCTTCTCACAGAGTACTGTATACTGTATAAACGTCCAGTAACATGAGGGAGCAAGGAGCATGTAAAAACGTTTCCAAAATAACCACATGTAAGACTTTGATGCTTAAAATGTTTAAGGAGAAATGGAATACTGGTGTGTATTTTTTCTTTAAAGTACTGAGACCAGCCATATACAGTTTACATAATACTGTATGTTTATGTTCCAAAATTAATATCGTTTATGACCTTCACATGCGTTATGCTCCTATTCTTTTTATGCTCAGCTACTAAAATTTCCCTTCAGTGGTCAAATTCCATATAAATATTCAATACTAAAATGTGCACAGTAAAGACATAAAAAGATCAAAATCTTTCCACAATTGACCAACGCACCACGAGTGTCCCTGTTGGTCATTTTGGCCAGCCAATCGCGTACCGCAGTATGACGCGTTATGACGTAGGGAAATGCCTGCGGTAGAGGTGCTGGTTTCGTGATTACTTTGTCTGTGTGATGGGATCAGGTCAGATTGTTGCTGATGTGAGTGCCCAGGAACATCTCCACAGTAGACAGTTGTGTAGCCTCTTCCCTGCTTCCTGAAGTCAACAGCCAGCTCCCTTGTTTTGGGAGGAGAGGTTGTTATCTTGGCACCATACCACCAGGTCCTCAGCCTCTTTCCTTACTCTGTTTCATCATTATTTATGAACAAATCTACAATAATGGCACCGTCAGCAAACTTAAAGATGGAGTTGGAAGTATTGTGGGTAAAGATGGAGCAGAGCAGGGGACTGAGCACACATTCCTGGTGGGATCCTGTGCTAAGGATCAGAGAAGATGAGATGTTGTTGCCTATTCTCACAGATAGAGGTCTGTCTGTTGGAAGTCCAGGGATTATGGAATTAATCCATGGTTTCTGGTTGGGAAAAACCCAGATTATTTTCGTAGGCACACAGTCATCCACACATTTCTTGATAAAGTCTGTAATCACTGTTGTGTACTCGTTCAGATTGAATGATGTGTCTTTGAACACGGTCCAGCCCACAGATTTAATGCAGTTGTGTAGTACTTCCTCTGCCTTCTAGGACCAGCACTGTAGCATTCTGACTACTGGGTTCTCACACTTCTATGTCTGCTTGTAAACAAGAAGTAGAAGCCTAGACAGGTTATCTGATTGACCGAAACTGATGGGGGAAAGAGCATTACGTATCCTTAATGGCAGTGTAATAGTGGTCTAGAGTGTTAGCACCTCGAGTGGGGTAGGAGACATCCTTGTAGTACTTTAGGTAATACTATCCAACTAAGATGGATACAGCATCAGGGTTTGCAGTTTTATGTTTGTTAATTATATCATATTGTTCGTTGAGTGTGAGTTTGGTGTCTGCTTGAGGTAGTATGTAAACTGCAGTCATGATGATTGAAGAAAACTGTCTCAGCAGGTAGAAGGGGTGGAATTAGACCTTCAGGTATTCCAGATCAGAGGAAAAGAAGTGAGATAGAATCACCACATCTGAAAACCATGAAATGTTTCTGAAAACACACACCACCAGTAGTATAAAGTGACACCTTTCGTCAAACTTTTTTGACAGGCGCCATGCCCCCTTTTTCAGCCAACTGGTGTCCACGGTGGGGCAGATGACCCGCCCCCTTGTCATCCAATGGTGCGTTGTTATGGTCGGATGTCCCACCCCCTCCCGAGCCAATGGTGTGTCGTTAAGGGTCGGATGTCCCGCCATCCCCCACCTAGCGGTCCTGAGCTTCATGGTCCAAAAGCCCCTGCCACCGCATCCCTCGATTTATAAATAAGTGTATGAAAGAGTGTATTAAGGTTGGAAGGCAATCATGTCTGCCGCGGGGTTGAGCGCACTCTATTATAAACCTAGGGAATCGGGGAGTTACGGCGGCGTGGGGAGTCTGGTGAGGGCCGCGAGATCCCGGGGTGTGAGCGGCTCCTGCCACGTGTCTCAAAAAACCATCAAGGGGCATGTAAGCACTCACACACACACTGACTGCGTAAAGTCTCACGGAAAGAACTAGCAGGACAAATACAGATGCAGCCATTCAAAATGCGTGAGGTATTTCGCGGCATACCCCGGTGGGCGTGTCACAGTATCACGCGGTATGACGCAGTTAACGTGGTGTCACGTGGTTAACTATCCGGCGTCGCCTTGTAAAACCGCCAGGGGGAGCTTAACCTCTCATGTACAGCATTTGAGCCTTTAATTTTGAACTGTGTATTACAGCATGTTAATCATCAGTCATTAAAATGTTGGTATATTTTATGAAAGCAAGATTGCTCAGTTGGACAAAAGTACACAGCCTACCTTTATCATAAATATTTATGCATCAAAGCCTTTACTGAAGATATTACTAATAGTATTAATAATGGATGACTTTAGACAAGCTGTATACTCAAAGTATAATTTCTTTAGCACATTTGTACAAGCACTTGGAATCTGTCCAAGCCATACTTTGTCAGGCATTTTGTTTTACTTCAACGGGCATAAAAACTTCCTTGCTTTTAACAGGGCGTTTCATAATTTCTAACTACGAAAATGATTTAAAATGCGACACTTATCATTCAACTAGAGCTTAAAATATCACAAGGATCCTCAAGAGCACAGCAAAGAGTGTATTAAAAGACACTTGTATTTATCAACGCTTTCTTTTCCGTATACCAGATTTTATGGAACCACTTCAGAGGGGTGTCAGCCAGTCAGATTCCAGGATTCGGCACTTTAAAGGAAAAATACACACCGGTATTCCATTTCTCCCTAACGATTTTAAGCATCGAAGTATTTAACTAGCATGTGAAATAGCGTGTGAAAAAGTGGTAGTTTTAAGCTTTTCTGCTAATATAATATGGAATCGATATTGATTTAAATCGTGTTCTGATTTAAATCGCAAACGCGTGTTTAATTATATGTGTTTTTTAATCATAATCAGGCTAATGCAACATAAATTGATACAGTATCTTTGTCTTCTAAGCATCTTAATAAACTTTCAGCATAGCTTTCTACCCGTCAAGATTTATATTTCTTGGGATTTTGGGATCAAACGTGGAAGGATTAGATTATAATCGTTTTTATTTGTCAAATACGTGATTGTATTTCTGAATGTTATGTGACACCTACAGTAGTTCACTGCTTTAAATACATCGAATTAAGAAAGTTATGTGTAGCACTTTAGATCTTTTTTCTGAACCAGGGAAAATCTGATCATGTTTCTCTATAACAATAATAAAAAAAACTTTATTTTACATATCGCCTTTAAAAGTGGCATCTCAAAGCAATACAGTAGATCGAAAAACAGTTAAAAGGGACCAGATTAAATACCAGACAATCGCAAACGCATTTTCAATAAAATTATTTTATTCATTCAGCAGTTTGTGAGAGGAACATCCAGCAGGGAGAGACACACACACCGGTTTTCATTGACAAAATTGTTTTTTTTCAATTCCTTTTGTCTAACAGGAATGTTTTGTTTGTGGACAAACTGTTAGACAAGAGGAAAAGACCGCCTCCTCCTACGAAGCATTAATCGCGTATCTAAGGAAAATTGCAGTATACCTTTGTTCATGCACATCATTATACAGTACAGTATCTCAATTTGTATTTCGATAAAAAAAATCGTTTGCCCAGCCACTACTGTTGTTATTGTTTTTATCCTGTAAAGCGTTTTCTTTTTCTGCGTTTTCCATTTCCTTTTTCTGATCACTCGCTTTCTGGATACACATCTCACCTGTCCTGTTCTTTGTTTTCCTGGTTTGCTGATTATGCCTGCTGCGGTCCACTCCTACCCTCACACCTAAAGAATACTATTTTAAATTTCTTGGCGCAGTTCATTAACCCTTGTATGTGCTGTCCGCGCCCAAAATGCAATTAAAAAAAAGTAAAAAACCGCGCTCAAAATGCAATTTAGAGCTTAATAAGATACACTCCACAGGCAAAATTAAAGACAAAATTAAAGACGATTAAAATCTGTAATCTTTCCACTTGTACTGTGAGTCATCGGACAGTTTCTGCTTTGTGTAAGGATGGTGAGAAAGCTGTGTTCAATGTATTTAAGGGACTCAGAAGTAAAAGAAGATGCTTCATATTGCGTGACTAATTTTAAAAACCAAGTTATAAATGCAGACGCTCCCTCGGTGCCGCGCCGGGTGTAAATATCAAAGTATACATTCCCAACAAGAATTGTACCCATCTGTCAAACAAATAAAACACCTTGAATTGAATTGAGGGAGAGATGGGGGTAGTGGGACAGAGATACTGTAGACAGACTCAAGGCAAATAAGATACTTATGGGTACGCAGACATTCACGACAGCAACATACGAAACGTTTGCACGTACTGTATAGTTAAGTTATTACTTGGTTTTCAAAGTGCAACGAAATACAATATTGTTGTTGCTGCTGTTCTGGTTGTTTTTATCCCGTAAAGCGTTTTGAGAAGCCACCTTTAAAGTCGATATATACTGTAAAACCACTGATTCTTATGGAATGTGCTCCGCAGGAGATTCAAATTTTTTTTTATTTATTTTTTAATCGCGTATCTTAGGAAATCTCAGTATAACTTTGTTCATGAACAGTGGCATGTTACATTATCATTCGTTTTTTTAACAAGGCTCGCCAGCTAATGTGAATCGAAACCTGTCTTGCTAGCTTTTAAAGTCGTGCATGTGTAAACTGTACTAGAGGGCATGCAAGTTACTCTGCCCCTTTCAGCGGCAGGGAGTCCCTCTGCTGCAACACACAGCAGACAGAACGGGAGACTATTGCCTTTCATATCTGACACCAGTGAAGTAAAAGGGGTGTCTAAAGGGGTGATTTTAGACCACATTTTAGTTACTTTATTTTGTTTACTTTTAACATTTCTGTAATTTACAGTAGATGTCACAATAGAAGCCCGAAGCCTATTATACTCAGTCTAGCCTTGGATCCTCTGAGTCCCTTGACTCAGTTATTGCATATTAATTTCTTGAGATACGCGATTCCATATTATATTCCCTTTTAATCAAATTCTAAAAGTATGCTTGTTGACTCCGGTATCGCGTTACTTAAAGACTTCGATGCTTAAAATGTTTAGGGAGAAATGGAATACTGGTGTGTATGTTTTCTTTAAAGTACCGAGACCAGCCATATACTGAACGTTTAAGTTCCAAAATTAATATCGTTTATGGACTTCACACGCGTTGCAGTATGCTCCTATTCTTTTTATGCTCAGGCACTAAAATCTCCCTTCTGCTTTGTGTAAGGATGGTATCAAGAGCAATCTTAAGTGGTGAGAAAGCTGTGTTCAATGTATTTAAGGGACTCAAAAGTAAAAGAAGATGCTTCATATTGCTTGACTAATTTTAAAAACCAAGTTATAAATGCAGACGCTCCCTCGGTGCCGCGCCGGGTGTAAATATCAAAGTATACATTCCCAACAAGAATTGTACCCATCTGTCATGCAAATAAAACACCTTGAATTGAATTGAGGGAGAGATGGGGGTAGTGGGACAGAGATACTGTAGACAGACTCAAGGCAAATAAGATACTTATGGGTACGCAGACATTCACGACAGCAACATACGAAACGTTTGCACGTACTGTATAGTTAAGTTATTACTTGGTTTTCAAAGTGCAACGAAATACAATATTGTTGTTGCTGCTGTTCTGGTTGTTTTTATCCCGTAAAGCGTTTTGAGAAGCCACCTTTAAAGGCGATATATACTGTAAAACCACTGATTCTTATGGAATGTGTTCCGCGGGAGATTCAAATTTTTATTTATTTATTTTTTAATCGCGTATCTTAGGAAATCTCAGTATAACTTTGTTCATGAACAGTGGCATGTTACATTATCATTCGTTTTTTTAACAAGGCTCGCCAGCTAATGTGAATCGAAACCTGTCTTGCTAGCTTTTAAAGTCGTGCATGTGTAAACTGTACTAGAGGGCATGCAAGTTACTCTGCCCCTTTCAGCGGCAGGGAGTCCCTCTGCTGCAACACACAGCAGACAGAACGGGAGACTATTGCCTTTCATATCTGACACCAGTGAAGTAAAAGGGGTGTCTAAAGGGGTGATTTTAGACCACATTTTAGTTACTTTATTTTGTTTACTTTTAACATTTCTGTAATTTACAGTAGATGTCACAATAGAAGCCCGAAGCCTATTATACTCAGTCTAGCCTTGGATCCTCTGAGTCCCTTGACTCAGTTATTGCATATTAATTTCTTGAGATACGCGATTCCATATTATATTCCCTTTTAATCAAATTCTAAAAGTATGCTTGTTGACTCCGGTATCGCGTTACTTAAAGACTTCGATGCTTAAAATGTTTAGGGAGAAATGGAATACTGGTGTGTATGTTTTCTTTAAAGTACCGAGACCAGCCATATACTGAACGTTTAAGTTCCAAAATTAATATCGTTTATGGACTTCACACGCGTTGCAGTATGCTCCTATTCTTTTTATGCTCAGGCACTAAAATCTCCCTTCTGCTTTGTGTAAGGATGGTATCAAGAGCAATCTTAAGTGGTGAGAAAGCTGTGTTCAATGTATTTAAGGGACTCAAAAGTAAAAGAAGATGCTTCATATTGCTTGACTAATTTTAAAAACCAAGTTATAAATGCAGACGCTCCCTCGGTGCGCTGCTCTGGTGCGCCGGCTGTTACACAGTGCCTGTCTGCCGTAAGCGTTACAATATACATACCCAACACTGCTTGTACCCATCTGTCATGCAAATAAAACACCTTGAATTGAATTGAATTGAGGGGAGAGGGGGGGAATACTAAAGCCAATACTGGCTCAATACCCTCAATGGGCTTTGACGTGCTAATGCGTTGGTTTAACAGTCCGGGTGTGGCAGGCTTCCAATGTCAACTCGACTCGATTGGAAGACAATGAACGTATTTTAGCCCTAAATGAATTAATAGCAAACATGGTTTACATAAAATACATTTTTCCAAGAAAGTTTATAATAATACGATCTATAGTTGAAATCTGAGCCTACTTTAAAAATAAAGGAAAAGCATTTTCAGAGAGTAATCATGCTGTGTTTATGTAGAAAAAGCGATTAGGTTTACGAGCAATCTAATTACCTATTCGCTTAAAACGCTATTAAAAATTTACTCTGTTGCACACACACACACAATAGAAGCAGGCACCGCTGTCAGAAGGGAAGATATGTTCAAAATATCGCAAATATCGATCATGTTGCGATATTTTGAAATATAAAAGTCAATTGATTGTCCATAATATCGCTATTCTATTTTTTCGAAGAAATGTTTGTTAAAAGAAAAGACCAGCACCAGCTGGATTCGAAAACACAACCTGTCAGCTGGTAGTCACGTCTACAAGACAGCTCACATGAACAGGCAGGCGAAACAGCCCTACACAGCCCTGTCGCAGCACACGAATACCATTATTAAATTCTTTAGATACGCGATTCCATATTATATTCCCTTTTAATCAAATTCTAAAAGTATGCTTGTTGACTCCGGTATCGCGTTAGTTAAAGACTTCGAAGCTTAAAATGTTTAGGGAGAAATGGAATACTGGTGTGTATTTTTTTCTTTAAAGTACCAAGACCAGCTATACACTGTATGTTTATGTTCCAAAATTAATATCGTTTATGACCTTCACACGCGTTACAGTATGCTCCTATTCTTTTTATGCTCAGCTACTAAGATTTCCCTTCAGTGGTAAAATTCAATACCTACAACGGGCACAGCAAAGACGTTTACTGTCTTTCTACGACAGACCAACGGACCACGAGTGCCCCTGTCGGTCAACCAATCACGTACTGCGGTGCCCCGCGTCATCTTGCGTCATACTGAGCGACGTCACCTGCGGTACGTGTCTGTAACGCGCACTTTGAATGGCTGCATCTGTAGCATGTGAAATGTGAACCACTTTATTTCATTAGTAGGTTTTCAAACACAGAAACATCACAACACACACTTTTGAACTTTTCACAAACGTTACAGACTCCTGTTTGCAATCACCAATTAAATGTTGGTGCGGAAAATTAGTTTGGTACAGGTAACTATCACCCCAACATTGCTCAGAAACTTAGTTGCATCTGAAAAAGCATTAATACCCTTCCGCTCCCCATGTCTAAAACCATGAGAACCGCACCGGGCGACCTGGTCTAACAGAGCAAAAAAATTTGCCTGAGTAATCAGAGGGATGGTGTTACCACAGGTTCTATGCAAAACACGTTGTATTTTGGAATACACACTGCTGAATCCGCCAAGCTTCCATTTCTGATCTGAAAACAACAGGAGGGCTGTAATTTCACTCATGTTCTTGACATACACATCTATCTCTTTAACAAATTTAAGGACCTTAGCATTCGACTCATTGATTTTCATATCAAGCTTTGCAGAAAGAAGTGTGTAAAGCACTCTTTGTAAGAATTCCGACGTATACATTTGAAATTCTTCATTCTTCGGACGATGGCACACCCGTGTCTGTAAAACAGAACGAAAGCGCTATTCATGTGGCGTGTATTTCACAGCCCTGGTTTAACACAGATCTTTTTCGCATCTGTAAAAATATGTATAATGTTTCTTTTGCAACACATGAAAAGTCACGTCTACTATTTTTTCATCTACCTGGTCAAGTAAGGAGTGTACATGCTCGTGTGGCATGTGGTCATCAATTATGTTTCTCAGCAGGTGTTTTATACACCGCTCAGTATCATTTGTAATGGTGTATGCACCCAGGCCCCTGGCGATGTACAGAACAGCTGATAAAATTCGGGCTAAACTGAGAGACTTAAAATTTCTAATGCAGCAAACGTCACATCTTCAAACCCATCTGTGTAGCCGACAGCCAGACATGTGTGACCCCGTTGACCGGGGTGGTCAATCAAACAGGCCGGGCATTCATCAACCAGACCCCCCTTTAAACAGTGGTTGAAGATGCAACAAACTACCGCCTTTACAATCTGGGCCATAACATTGCGCTCATTAGGGACATCGTTAGCTAAACTTGGTTGGGCATCATCATTATTAACATTTTGACGAACACACAAGCATAGACATGAAACATTCAAGCCTGATGGTAGTTTGAAGATTGATGCGTCGACCTCTTCGTTATTCTATTAAAGGAAAAAAGAAAAGGAAGGCTTAACAAAATAAATAGTCATGCTTTTTACCTAAAATATTTACCATTTAACGCCTCTTTTGAGTTAGGGTTTTTCATTTCCTCCGCGCCAGCAGCGGTTTAATATTTACCATTTGTAGCGAATCTTCATCATCAGGCGTTGACGGTTAACCAGCACCAGATTCCCCGTCCGGCCTCACATGACAGCCACTGTAACACGCTGCAGAGGGTGGGGGCGGCTTTTGCTAAAAAGAAGACCAAGTGTTGAAAATGACATACACTAAGCGCAGATTGAAACAACAATTCCACGATCAGAAAAAATATTTTAGGAGCCTACCTCTTCACATTGCAAAGCAGAGGAATCCGATGTTTCGCCACTCAAAGAGCCATCTACGCTGCTGTCAAAATCGGGGGGTCTGACAGCTCAAGTGATATGCTTCAACACCGACAAGTCGGCACATTTAAGAATAACGCCAACATCGTAACCGCACCCACACAACCCAAAACATTTTTCAATTGGTTGTGATGTTTTAGAACGACCCACCGTATCCCCACTCCTCAAAACCACACGTGTTTTATCAGGAGCGCAAAGTAATCACTTATCAGCTTATTTTTAATGACACATTCATGAGGACAGCTTTTCAAAAGTTTGAAATGAATTTCCACGAACTGTGATAGTAAAAGTCTTTAAACTTTAAAAGTATTAACACACAACACAAACAATGTCTTGTTGTTCTTTATATTGTAACATTTCAGGGTTCATGTGGGCACTCTCAACATCACCACATCAGGTCAGCACCCCCACCATTGAGGACTGGAACCCAGGCCTCCGGCATCATTCAACAAGGACCTAGCCTATTGAGCTGAAGAGAGATCTCACTCCACCCCAGCCGCTGAAGCCTCTGCTATCACATTGAAGGGCGGTGACGTCACCGCTCTGGTAAGCCGGCTCTTACACACTCAATGGTGGCCATATGCGTTACAATATTTTAACGGACTGGTCTTAAAGTTTTAAAAATAATTTAATAAGACACATTTAGCTTATTTTTAATGAAACATTTTTGACAGCTTTTCAAAACTTTGAAGTGAATTTCCACGCACTGTGAACGTAAAAAGTCTTTAAACTTTAAAAGTATTAACACACAACACAAACCGCAAATGATGTGATGTTGTTCTTTATATTTTAACAGACTGGTCTTAAAGTTTTAAAAATAATTTAATAAGACACATTTAGGCACATCAATTTAGATTGATTTAGGAACATAAACATATTACTGTATGCAAACTGTACTGTATACAGTATGTATATGTATATTTAATGTCTTTCCTGTGCCCATTTTAGTATTGAATATTTATATGGAATTTTACCACTGAAGGGAAATCTTAGTAGCTGAGCATAAAAAGCATAGGAGCATACTGTAACGCGTGTGAAGGCCATAAATGATATTAATTTTGGAACATAAACATACAGTATATGGTTGGTCTCGGTACCTTAAAGAAAAAATACACACCAGTATTCCATTTCCCTCTAAACATTTTAAGCATCGAAGTCTTTAACTAACGTGATACTGGAGTCAACAAGCATACTTTTAGAATTTGATTAAAACGGAATATAATATGGAATCGCGTATCTAAAGAAATTAATAATGATATAATTATATTCATGTACTGTAACACAAACAGTAGTACATATATACTGTACACATACAGTGTCTATTGATATGTGTAGGGGTGTTTCACCACTGATCATGCAACAGTGCGAGTGGTGTGATAGTTTAAGTGCCTGACTTATAAGCGAAAGGTTGGCTGATCAAGTCCAGCTAGTTTCATAACTTTTCTTTTAACAAACATTTGTTTGAAAAAATAAAATAGCAATATTATGGACAATTAATTTACTTTTTTTATATTTATACACACTGTACAATGTCTGTTGATACTGTTTCTGTAGGGCTTTTTCAACAGCCATCATGTGACCTTGCCAGTGGAGCTGTGGGCTAGGTTCCTGACTTATACATCATATGTTGGGTGTTCGAATCCAGCAGGAGCCATGACTTTTTTTAACAAACATTTCTTTGAAAAAATAAAATAGGGTTAGTGTTAGGGTTACTGTCAAACTTTAAATCAATAAATGATTTAAGGACGATCTGTCAAAGTGCAATGAAATACAATATTGTTGTTGTTGTTATTGTTGTTTTTATCCTGTAAAGCGTTTTGAGAAGCCACCTTTAAAGGCGCTATATAAAAGCGCTGATTCTTATGGAATGTGTTTTCTTTCTTTTTTTTTTCAGCATGGAATAAACCTATTACTTGATTCTTATGGATGCCCGGTTCTGCCGGGGATTCAGAAAAAAAAAACCCATGGATTCATGTATCTAAGGAAATAGCAGTATTCATTCAACCTTATTCATGCACAGACAGTGGCATGTTACATTATTAATTTGGGTGTCTCCTCTTTCCAGAAAGCTCTAAATTGCATTTTGAGTGCGGTTTTTGACTTTTTTTAAATTACAACCCATAAATAAAGCTAATACTGTTTAGACTTTTAATTATTTTAAACTGTGTTACAGCAGCACAATGCACAATGCAACGTAAATCGCTATCTTTGTCTTCTGCGTAATAATGTTCACCTCTCTGTCCAGCAAAATAACTATAGTAATAATAATGAACTTTATTGTATATAGCGCCTTTAAAGGTGGCTCCTCAAAGCACTTTACAGGATAAAAACAATAACAACGATACTGTTAGGCTGGGCAAACGATTTTTAATTTTTTTTAAAAAGAAATAAAAAATGAGATATATTGATGTGTTCCAGCTTAGACATTAACAAAGAGCATAACAAAGTTCATAAAGGTCATAAACGATATTAATTTTGGAACATCATTATGTAAACTGTATGTTGCTGTTATTGGCATTTTAAAGAAAAAATACTGTAAAATCCAGGGTTCGGTAAAATGTTTCAGGCATTCATGTGAAGGACAACAGAGCTTTCACTGGCCGATTATCAAACTTTATTGATAAAACAAAAACAAAAACTATCCGACCAAACCAGAAAAAGAAAAAAAGAATCAAGAATAACGGACACAGCGCGAGCCTGCATTCTCTCCTCAACCATCCACACCTCACTTTTCCCTGGGTCAGAGATTAAATAAAACTTCACTCGCACCAAACAAATTACCACACACTGAACACTGAACATGTTAACCCAAATACGTCTCACAATAGCTTTATGGTACATTACTTTGCTAAAATGTATTTAAAAATAAAAACGATTACAAACGCCAGCAGAGAGAGAGAGAAACACACAGTTCTTCATTGTCAAAAAGTAATTGTTTTTTACTTTGTCAGCACCCAGACAAACGCAAACGCGTTATTAATGAATTGCTTTTATTCATTCTTAATCTAACTCACAAGTTGTCATCTGTTGTTGAAGCTCTGTGAGACTAGACTCACACATGGCTATACTTGACTATTTAACCATGAGATTATGTTTATGTTTATTAATATTCCTTGTTATGCACTGAGAATGATTGGCCTCTGCCCGGGGTGAATGCATTGCAATATGCTTTAGATATTTAGATATTTAGACCCGGCACGGCACCGAGAGAGCGTCTGCATTTATAACTTAGTTTTTAAAATTAGTCAAGCAATATGAAGCATCTCTTTTTACTTTAAGTCCCTTAATTATCATTAAGCACAGCTTTCTCACCACTTAGACTACTTTTTGATACCATCCTCAGACAAAGCAGAAACTTGTTGTACTTTCTATTGACGTACAAGTGGAAAAATTACAGATTTTTATCGTCTTTAATTTTGTTACGTTATACATTTTAGAAACGTTTCATCTATACAAACACCACAAAACTATTTTCGATTGTATTTCTGAATGTTATGATACACTAACAGTAGTTCACTGTTTTAAATACATCTAATGAAGAAAGTTAGGTGTTAGCATAATCTATTAGTAATCAATCATATTGAATTTAGCACTGTAATAAGTTGTTGCACTTTCCCCCGCATCTTGTAAAAATATATTTTCATTGTTCAAATATACATTAAATCTGACTATCATGTAATAAGTTAAATACAAAACCAAAGAAAAAACAGGGTAAAATATAATTCAAAATATTTTGCTAACAATGTTAATTGTTTATAAATAATAAAATGTATTAACTAAAGAGTAGGATGGCACAGTTGTTAGTATGCTTTTTGTTTTGTTTCTTTTTCATAAATACAACAGTAGTACCTGATGTCTCAGTGCCTTTCAAAATTAAATTAAATTATGACCCGCCACCCCCGGCACAGCACCCCGTCCCTCACGCCCAAGTCAAGGCAACCACCCACCTGCTGCAACCAGTCCAACCCCAGGATACAGTCCTCACAGACTGGGGCAAGGTAGAAGGGGTGTTTCACCCTCGCAGCTCCAAAGTGCACGGTGAGCGCCCTGGAGGTCCGGCTGCCTTGGTGCCCGGCAGGACACCAGGCCTGGCAGGGTGATGGTCGAACCGGTGTCGACGAGGGCTTGGCAGGGTCTGCCTTCGATGAGGCAGGGAAGAAATAAGCCCTGGCTGTGGCCAACCCTTCCCACGGCAGCAGGCGGGGTGAAGCGCTCCTTCTGGCTTTCCGGAGTGTGGGTAGTGTCGCTCAAGTTGGGCTTTCCCCCCTTTAGGCCGCCCCACTCCTGTTTCCCGACGGCCTCCGGAGTCCCCTGGGTTCCAGCGCCCGGCACTCCCGTGCGAGCAGCACTGTCAGACCTGGGCGCTGACAGTCAATCTGGACAAGACCAGAGTTATGGTTTTCCAGAAAAAAAGCCAAACCTTAGGGAAACAGGTACAAATTCACACTTAACAACAACACATTAACACCTAACAACGGGTGCAGGGCCGAATTAGGCCAGTACCCACTATTGTTAAACATACAGAAAAGAATATTAAAGTATTGGCTTTAATATTAGCCGTACAGAACATTAAAGTGCCCCTTTCCATTCAGCGGGTGTCTGAGCCACTGTGTCCTATCTTCTGACAGTCGCTGTTGTGAATGTCTGTAGAGTGTATCTTATTTTTAGTACTATATTTTTATATAGTACTAAAAACAAGCTGTCCACAAGGCTGGACAACTTGTTCCCCCCTCCCACCCCTCTCTGTGTACAGTAGAGCCTCCTGTCCTGGATGGTGGAGCCCATACAGCTGTGTCTGGAGAGAATCCAGGGTATCAGCTTCAACCACACAGCTGTGCAGGTTGTTCCCCCCTCCCGCCCCTCTCTGTGTACAGTAGAGCCTCCTGTCCAGCCAGTACAGGAGGCTCTACTGTACACAGAGAGGGGCGGGAGGGGGGAACAAGCTGTCCAGCCGTGTGGAATGCTACAGAACCCTAAACAGACAATACACACTAGCCGAATATCTGACCGAGCTATCCAGACACAGCTGGATGAGCTCCACCAGCCAGGACAGGCAAATAAGATACACTCCACAGACATTCACAACAGTGATATATCATAAAACTTTTGCACATATTGTTAAATTATGACTTGTTTTTCAGGAAGTTAAAAAAACACTTGAATTACTTATCCAGTCTCTCGAAATAAAATTATTTTTCAAGCAATGCAACTAACGTCGGGCAATGTGTTTTTTTAATCCAACATTGACAGCCACATCTTAAATCTTGTCAGTCAGCTCTTTTTTCTCTATTTGAATTGTTGCAAAGGACAGCACATACTTTGAAAAGACCACAAATGTATTAGCAAGGGTTAATTGCACTATGGACCACACAAAGAAATTTAAAATAGTCTTCTTTAGGTGTGAGGGCAGGAGTGGATCGCAGCAGGCATAATCAGCAAATAACAAGTAAACAAAGAAAACAGGGCAGGTGAGACGAGTATCCAGAGAGCGAGTGATTAGAAAAAGGAAACAATTGTTACGCCTGGGTTTTCAACGCAATTTTTTTTAACTTGCTAATGCATCAGACACATTTCCTGGCGTATTGTGTTTTAAATAAAATAGGAGTTTCTTTCCCTGGTATTAGCTCATCAGTATGGTGTAAGTTTTATCTGTACCATGTACTGTATACAGGTACAGACTTCAAGCTGCACCACTGTTTTGCTTTGGTAAGGAGACAGACTTTGGCCAAAATCACGAAAGTCTGATAAAGACAGTCTCACGTTTCAAAAATTACTTTTTGTCAATGAAAACTGGTGTGTGTGTCTCTCTCTGCTGGATGTCTCTCTCTCTCTGCTGAATGAATAAAAGCATTTTATTAAAAACGCGTTTGCGTTTGTCTGGGTGTTTACTTTGTAATCTGTGGTCCTTTTAATTGTTTTTACATCTACTGTGTTGCTTTGAGATGGCACTTTTAAAGGTGATATGTAAAATAAACTTTTTTATTATTGTTATAGAGAAACATGATCAGATTTTCCCTGGTTCAGAAAAAAAGATCTAAAGTATACTAGTTTGTCACTCTTCTCATTCTCTCTTTGCTAAATGGCTTTTCATACTAATTTGATCAAACTAACTGCCTGTTTTCTGTGCTTTCTCTATCCTTTAAAATAAACTATTATTCCACAATGCAGGGTATTACATGGCCAGTATCACAGGCCAGTTCACAGGTTTGCATGCATAATTTAATTTTGAAAGGCACTGAGACATCAGGTACTACTGTTGTATTTAGGAAAAAGAAACAAAACAAAAAGTATACTAATAACTGTGCCATCCTACTCCTTAGTTAATACAATTGATTATTTATAAACAGTTAACATTGTTAGCAAAATATTTTGAATTATATTTTACCCTGTTTTTTCTTTGGTTTTGTATTTAACTTATTATATGATAGTCAGATTTAATGTATATTTGAACAATGAAAATATATTTTTACAAGATGCTGGGGAAAGTGCAACAACTTATTACAACGCTAAATTCAATATTATTGATTACTAATAGTTTATGCTAACACCTAACTTTCTTAATTAGATGTATTTAAAACAGTGAACTACTGTAAGTGTAACATAACATTCAGAAATACAATCGAAAATAGTTTTGTGGTGTTTGTATAGATGAAACGTTTCTAAAATGTATAACGTAACAAAATTAAAGACGATAAAAATCTGTGGAATTTACAGACGCCAGTGGAACGAACAATTCTCCCAGATATCCAACTGTTGCCCATCACTCAAGAGAAGGAGGGGGGGTTGTACTTGCAGTGCATCGGTATAGATGGGAAAGCCAGAGCCGACCGCTACAACGCCCTCGTGTTTGGGGTGCTTATCATTCTCAGTGCATAACAAGGAAGATTAATAAACATAAACATAATCTCATGGTTAAATAGTCAAGTCTAGCCATGTGTGAGTCTAGTCTCACAGAGCTTCAACAACAGATGACAACTTGTGAGTTAGATTAAGAATGAATAAAAGCAATTCATTAATAACGCGTTTGCGTTTGTCTGGGTGCTGACAAAGTAAAAAACAATTACTTTTTGACAATGAAGAACTGTGTGTTTCTCTCTCTCTCTGCTGGCGTTTGTAATCGTTTTTATTTTTAAATACATTTTAGCAAAGTAATGTACCATAAAACTATTGTGAGACATATTTGGGTTAATATGTTCAGTGTTCAGTGTGTGGTAATTTGTTTGGTGCGAGTGAAGTTTTATTTAATCTTTGACCCAGGGAAAAGTTTGGTGTGGACAGTTGAGGAGAGAATGCAGGCTCACGCTGTGTCCGTTATTCTTGTTTCTTTTTTTCTTTTTCTGGTTTGGTCGGATAGTTTTTGTTTTTCTTTTATCAATAAAGTTTGATAAACGGCCAGTGAAAGCTCTGTTGTCCTTCACATGAATGCCTGAAACATTTTACCGAACCCAGGATTTTACAGTATTTTTTCTTTAAAATGCCAATAACAGCAACATACAGTTTACATAATGATGTTCCAAAATAAATATCGTTTATGACCTTTATGACCTTCGTTATGCTCTTTGTTAATGTCTAAGCCGAACACATCAATATATCTCATTTTTTATTTCTTTTTTAAAAAAATTAAAAATCGTTTGCCCAGCCTAACAGTATCGTTGTTATTGTTTTTATCCTGTAAAGCGCTTTGAGGAGCCACCTTTAAAGGCGCTATATACAATAAAGTTCATTATTATTACTATAGTTATTTTGCTGGACAGAGAGGTGAACATTATTACGCAGAAGACAAAGATAGTGATTTACGTTGCATTGTGCATTGTGCTGCTGTAATACAGTTTAAAATAATTAAAGGTCTAAACAGTATCAGCTTTATTTATGGGTTGTAATTTAAAAAAAAAATCAAAAACTGCACTCAAAATGCAATTTAGAGCTTTCTGGAAAGAGGAGACACCCAAATTAATAATGTAACATGCCACTGTCTGTGCATGAATAAGGTTATACTGCTATTTCTTTAGATACGCGATTCCATGGTTTGTTTTTTTTTTAATCCCCGGTGGAACCGGGCATCCATAAGAATCAAGTAATAGGTTTATTCCATGCTGAAAAAAAGAAGAAAGAAAACACATTCCATAAGAATCAGCGCTTTTATATAGCGCCTTTAAAGGTGGCTTCTCAAAACGCTTTACAGGATAAAAACAACAATAACAACAACAACAATATTGTATTTCATTGCACTTTGACAGATCGTCCTTAACTCAATTGTTGATTTATAGTTTGACAGTAACCCTAACACTTACCCTATTTTATTTTTTTAAAGAAATGTTTGTTAAAAAAAAAGTCATGACTCTGGCAGGATTCGAACACCCAATGTATGATATATAAGCGAGGAACCTAGCCCACAGTGCCACTGGCAAGGTCACGTAATGGTTGTTGAAAAAGCCTTACAGAAACAGTATCAACAGACATTGTACAACGTATATAAATATAAAAAAGTCAATTAATTGTCCATAATATTGCTATTTTATTTTTTCAAACAAATGTTTGTTAAAAGAAAAGTTATGACACTAGTTGGATTTGAACAGCCAACCTCTCACTTATAAGTCAGGCACTTAAACCATCACCCCATTCACACGAGGAGTGGTGAAACAGCCCTACACATATCAATAGACACTGTATGTGTACAGTATATATGTACTACTGTTTGTGTTACAGTACATGAATATAATTATATCATTATTAATTTCTTTAGATACGCGATTCCATATTATATTCCCTTTTAATCAAATTCTAAAAGTATGCTTGTTGACTCCAGTATCACGTTAGTTAAAGACTTCGGTGTTTAAAATATTTAGGCAGAAATGGAATACTGGTGTGTATTTTTTCTTTAAAGTACCGAGACCAGCCATATAATGTATGTTTATGTTCCAAAACTAATATCGTTTATTGCCTTCACACACGTTACAGTATGCTCCTATTCTTTTTATGCTCAGCTACTAAGATTTCCCTTCAGTGGTAAAATTCCATATAAATATTCAATATACTTAATATACCAGAACGGGCACAGTAAAGACATTTAAATCTTTCTACGACCGACCAACGCACCATGAGTGCCCCTGTCGGTCAACCAATCACGTACCGCGGTATTTTGCGTCACGATGCGCGAGGCCGTAGCCAATTACCCGCGGTACGTGTCTGTGCTGCGTACTTTGAATGGCTGTATCTGTACATGTATTTTACGCAAAATGTAAATGTTCTGCATTGTGGAAAATAAAACCCTCAAAACGTCAAGGAAGGTTTGTGAACACGCCGCTATAAAGAAAAGATACATTTTTCTTAATAATATTCATAGAGGTCTGTTGCTGAATCAATCACAGGCACCAGTCCACATTTTCGCCGTGTTTTAACAGCTATGAAATTTAGGCAGGCACAGATGTATGACTTAAAATAATATAGATTTTAACATTATAACAGTCTTTTCTAAAATGTTTTCTAAAAATGTTTCTTTAAAAATAATTTCTACATCACAGCATGGTCACACCCCATGGTGCCTAAGATTAAAGGATATGGTGGTGTAGAGAAATGTTTATCTTCCAAAAACATGTGTTTCTTAGAAGCAGATGCTTATCGGGGGGTCCACACCAACGTGTATAAGGACACGAAGCGTAACTGCTGGCTAGCGGCCAGTCAGTCTCGAGTGATCGACTAACTTGTCAGAAAATTGGAGAATGGACTGCAGTGATCAAATCCTGTACTCTGAAGACGCCGTTTTTTCAGACCTAACACTACATGACTTGATAGATGTTGACAATTTCCAAGATTTCCCAGGTATGTATATTTGGCTTATTGTGAGATAAAATTACAACATTATTGTGCTTGTCTCATGTAGACATGTTGTTACCTATAGATGCAAAATGTTGTATAATATTTGTATATTATACAATATTGAATTATTATAATGGAATTACAAGGGAGTTGTTCAGTAATGTGGCAGTGACTGCTTACATCCATTCTTTTCCATTAGATGAAAACAACGATGTCACAGACCGTCGGTTCGATAGCTGTCAAACGACCAGCTACAGCGATACACACCAACACAGGTGAGTAATTACGACAATGTTTTGAGTAACGCTTTACGGTTATGTGAGTCTTAAAGATACCCGGTCACTTTCTCCACATCATCACACGGTTGTGTCTATTTGCAGACGCTGATGAGGGAACGAGTCGGTACACATTTAAAAAACGTTGTTTGTGCTTTTCAACACCCCCTCAAAATCTTGTGGAGACTCAGGCAGATGTCCCCATTAAACCAGGGGGTGCGGAGCATATTACCAGATCGTCTGTGAGAAAAGGTTGGTATTAGTTAAGATTTGTCTGTGCTGTGTTATAAAACATTCTTTTAACATACACATTTAAAGGTGTCTATAACTAATTACTAATTATTCCGACAGTTTTCTATTTTTGGTCATTTGGGGTGTTGAGGTCTTTCTCTAATGGCATTTTCCCCCTCCGTGCAGAACCCAAACTGGCAAAAAATAAAGCACCAGTTCGACTAGTTCACGTAGTTTTCTGTTTTGGGGTATTAAAAAGTCTTATTTTTAAACTGCTTAGCCTTTAAGACTTCATATTTAAAGTTAAAAACGACTGGTCTGCATCTTGTGTCTATATGTAGTTAATCTAACCGGTTACTAGCAGTTCCAGTAGTGTCTTAAAGGAAACCAGGGTAACAACTTCATCATGGCTGGGTAGCTTGTTCCATTCTCCCACAACCCTTTGTGTAAGGAAGCGACACAAGTGTGGCGTTTTTATCCTATTTAACGCAGTTTTCTGATTTTGACCGTTTAGATTGCTTTGGTTGGGGTCTTAAAAAGTCTTTAATTTTTATTTGTATCCCAATTAGCATAGTTTTCTGTTTTGGGGTATTAAAAAGTCTTATTTTTAAACTGCTTAGCCTTTAAGACTTCATATTTAAAGTTAAAAACGACTGGTCTGCGTCTTGTGTCTATATGCAGTTAATCTAACCGGTTGCTAGTAGCTCCAGCAGTGTCTTAAAGTAAACCAGGGTAACAACTTCAGCATGGCCGAGTAGCTTGTTCCATTCTCCCACAACCCTTTGTGTAAGAAAGCGCCACATGTGTGGCGTTTTTATCCTAATTAACGTAGTTTTCTGATTTTGACCGTTTAGAATGCATTGGTTGGGGTCTTAAAAAGTCTTTTATTTTTATTTTTATACCAGTTTGCATAGTTTTCTGATTTTGAGATATGGAGCATTGGCGGGGTATTAAAAAGTCTTTTATTTTTATTCACGCAGAAGCTGTATCGACGAGCGGGGAAAAAAATGTGGAAGAAACGCCAGGACCTAAGGTGGTGACAACGTCGAAGACGGCCGTTAATACATTGACCAAATCCAAACGTGTCAAGCCTTTGGAGAGAAATAATAACGCAATTAGAGACTTGGTGTTTGGTGATGCGCTAGATTCAGTGCGGTATATTGCACAGTTACTATCAACTGTGAGCACTAATGAGGTGGATAAAAAGCGAGATTTAGAGCATCTAAGAGCGGCTTTAGCAAGTGTACATTCCTTGTTTCCAAAATCGATCCAGGCTTTCGCAGCTAACCTCTTAGACATAATTTCTACAGAGGATCCCGCTCTAAACTCAGGATTTCAAAACCTGATAATGCTATTTCATGGTTCATTGGCGAAGATCCCCAGTGATAAACGACTAAGCATGCGGTCTAAAAACTGGTTAAAAGACAGACCTCTTACTAACATCAAGTGTTTGTATGTTAATAAAAGAATTAAACTGGCAAAAGCATGTTTGTTGAGACATAATAGATTCAGAGAGAAGCATCAGATTTCCCAAGGGCAAGCCGAACCACACAGTGAGAATGCATTGGTAGAAAATAACTTAATGCCCGGGGGTGCTGTAGCAGAACCAGATGGCAGTAACTTTGAAAACCGAGAACCGGTTGTGATGAACGATGTGAATCAGGTTGGTGATGGTGTCGGTGCAAATAGAGACCCCTTAGTTTTCCCGGCGCGTATACGTAGTTATAACAGGTCTTATAATAATTTTAGAGCAACAGAGCACTATGAAGAATTTCATTTTGTTAATCTTGACAGAATAGCGTCATATGTACAGGCTATAGATGCTGTGCATGATGCAGTCCAGAGAATATTGGATGAACTTTCTCCAAACATAGGGGCAAATGATTTTGTACAGTTGCGCTTGTCTTTGGGAGTGTTTAACAAACCCTTGTTCTCACGCAGAAGACGCCCTGGAGAATTAAATGCTGCTGATTTTTTAAACCGTCTCAGACCTCTTACAGAGCCACACAGAAGTGCTCACCGATGACAGCCTCTGATTAGGGGTGACGATAGTTAGGAACATGCAGGGGGGTGCCCGCAGAAGATTTAAATCCGTTCAGTACAGCAGGGTAATTGAGCAGAAAAAAGTGCACCTTATCGACTTACATTACACGGGTGGTAATCTGTGTTTCGCCGGTAGTGTTTACGGTTTGTTAAATGAAGGTTGTAGCGATGGTGAAATGTTACAGGGTGCTAAACGAATGCACAAAGAGTTGGGTTTTCCAGAGAATCTGAAAATTAGTTTGTCAGACAAAAATACTTTTTGTTCTACTGCATGAAGATCATTTCTACAGGGTTTTAAATATTAAAGCTTTTGTGGGGGCGGCGTATTTTTGCAGTAACTGCCATGCCGGGTATAGCCACAAGAACGCACATGCCTGTGTTCAATCTTGTAAAACTTGTTTAGATCCCCAGTGTTGTGAAATTGATGCCAAAATTCAGAATTGCCCGGTCTGTAAGGTATTTTGCCGTAGCTCTCAGTATTTGATGAGACACTTTCAGAATGTGGCGTCGGGTGTTAGTAAGTGTGAGAGCCGGTCCTTTTGTGAGAAATGTGGGGTTTATAACCTCGCAAGTCACAAATTTAAACAGAACCGGTGCTCACGGTGTAACAACGTAATCGACACCCCTGACACACACTTGTGCTACAGCCTTTGGACAAACCTAAAATTTCAAGCAAGTACATTTTTTTCGACTTTGAATGCATGCAAGAAACTGGGACACACATTCCAAATTACATCCACGCCCTTCATATTAACAATAAACGAAGCTGGGAATTTTACGGTGAAACTTGTCTAAAGGATTTTGTGCGTAAATTTATCGATGGGCGTTTCAAAAACTATACATTAATTTCGCACAATGGCAAGGGATATGACAATTACCTAGTAATCAGACAGTTGCTAGATGAAAAGATGGACGTTGAACTAATTAATCAGGGTGGTAAAATAATGTGTATGACTGTAAAAGCTCTGAACATCAGATTTATTGATTCTCTAAACTTTCTCCCTATGAAATTAAGCAAACTGCCATCCGCCATGGGGTTCCCCAGGGGTAAAGGGCATTTTCCACACTTGATGAACACTTCAGAAAACCAAAAATATGTAGAACCGTTGCCACCGCCAGAACTTTACAGCGTTAACTAAATGCTGCCGAGCGAGAAAGCCGAGTTTTTGGTTTGGTATGAAGAATGCAAGGGAACTATGTTTAACTTACAGACTGAGCTGAAACGTTACTGCCGACTGGATGTAGCAATTCTAAGAGAAGGCTGTGTCAGGTTTCGGGATGAGGTCATGAACATGACCAGACAGGTGCGTGTGACTGAGTCGGGGGCTGCTTGCGTCGTGTGCACAGACCCCTTTCAGTTTGTGACCATCGCTAGTGTGTGTATGGCCATGTTCAGATTTATGTTTTTACAGGAAGAGACGATCGTGTTGCTACCCTATGACAAGTGCAGACAGCATTTGAATTCAACGGTTCCTTTTTTCACGGTTGTAGTGTTTGTTATTGTGAAAACGATTTTAATCCACTGACAAACACTACTTTTGTTTGGTTGTACAGAAAGACGATGGTGAAAATTAATTTTCTCAAAATGAGAGGTTTTAACGTGCGTGTTTTGTGGGAGCACGAGTTAAGAGACATGCTTGATGAAAATGGAGACTTGAGGAAATTTCTCACAGTTGCACAGTTACCAGAGCCACTGCAGCCACGCGATTAGCTTTTTGGGGGGAGAAGAAATGCCATTTGTTTGCATTACAGAACGCAGCCCTGTGAAAAAATTCATTACTATGATTTCACCAGTCTGTATCCGTTTGTGAACAAAACTAAAAAATACCCACTGGGTCACCCCAGAATAATTTATAACAACTTTGGAGATTTAAAACGGTATTTCGGTTTAGCGAAGGTGAAAGTTTACCCACCCAGACGTTTGTACTTTCCAGTTCTTCCAACCAAAATTGACAAAAAACTGTTTTTCACACTGTGTCGTATGTGCGCTGAAACAAAACAGACCACATACTGTGAGCACAGTGATGAAGATCGCGCTTTGAATGGTGTCTGGTGCACTCCGGAATTACAGAAGGCCTTAGATCTGGGGTATAGGGTGGGTGAAATTTATTAAATTTGGCATTTCGAAAAGTCCTCATACAATCTTGCATCTGAAAGGGAAACAGGAAGCTTCGGGGTTTCCAGAGTGGTGTACTGATGTCGCGAAACAACAAAGACATATCGCTGAATATAATGAAAAAGAGGGTGTCCGATTGGACCCCGGCAACATTAAAAAGAATCCAGCCAAAAGACAGCTTTCAAAAATTGCCTTGAACAGTTTGTGGGGCAAGTATGGGCAAAGACCCAATTTACCACAGACCACCATTGTGAGAAACCCCGATGAATTGTTCAGGTACTTATTTGCGCCTTATCATGAGGTGTCAGCCTGCGAGTTTATCAATGAAAACACAGCCTGTGTTATGTGGAAACACACTAAAGACCACTATACAGGCCATTCAAACACTAACATTTTCATCGCTAGCTTTACAACTGCCTATGCCCGCTTGGAGTTATACAAGCTGCTAAATGCTTTGCAAGACCGCTGTCTGTACCATGACATAGACTCCGTTATCTTTGTGAGCCGGGAGGGTGAGTGGAATCCGGAACTGGGTGACTACTTGGGTGAGCTGACCAACGAAATCGATGCTGGTCAACACATCACCGAGTTTGTGTCATCGGGACCCAAGTCGTACGGGTACAAGCTGTCTGGAGGGAAAGCCTGTTTAAAGGTGAAAGGTATTACGCTCAATGTGAACAATTGCAAAAAAGTTAACTTTGAGAGTCTGCTGGACTTGGTTTTTGACTATGGCGTTAAACCTTATGATGAGTGCTGGGAATTTAAACACATTTCTATTTAACAGCAGCTGATCGTGCGTGTTAAAAAGGATTGGCGCATTTGGACCCGGGCCTTAAAGAAAACCAAGAAAGTGGTGTACGACAAGCGGGTGCTGCAAGAAAATTTTACATCATTGCCATATGGATATTAACACGATGG
The DNA here is from genome assembly GCF_055471065.1 of Atractosteus spatula. Classification (NCBI taxonomy): domain Eukaryota; kingdom Metazoa; phylum Chordata; class Actinopteri; order Semionotiformes; family Lepisosteidae; genus Atractosteus; species Atractosteus spatula. The sequence goes on along the minus strand of NC_142709.1, from coordinate 45,091,264 downwards.
ATGTCAGGTTAAAGCACCCGTTTTCATGCATTTTGTCCGGACCCTCGAATTGCGGTAAAATTTATTTTAAAAAACAACTCTTGGAGCAGCACTCCAACACTTGGAGAACGGTGATGCCATTATGACTCGTAAACCCGAAAACATCGTCTGGTGTTACAGCTGCTGGCAACCTCTATACACTGAGTTGTTTGTGAAATTTCCATACATTCAGTTTATAGAAGGTCTACCGACGTTGTTTTCCGATGATCAGCTACTGCCACCTGATAGAGTAAATCTGATTATAGTTGATGATTTGATGGAGTCTGCGTGTGAAAATAATGAGATAGAAAAAGCTTTTACCAAATACGTACACCACAGAAACCTTAGCATTATGTATATTGTCCGAAATGTGTTTTGTCAAGTTTGGAAAAGTAGAACCATAGCGTTAAATACAAAGTACATGGTGCTGGTTAAAAACCCTAGAGATAAACTATACAGTAGATTACAACCCTGTCCCGGCAGATGTATCTCGGTAAAGCTAAATTTTTTTTTGGAAGCGCTCGGTGACGCTACTAAAATACCTTTTGGTTACTTGTTGGTGGATTTAAATGCCGACACCCCCGATGACTATTGCTTGCGAACAGGTCTTTTCCCCCCAGATGTACCCGTGGCTTATGTATTTAAAAAATCTAAAAGTCGGTGATCTCGCAACCATAGACTCAGTTGAAAAAACACCTTCAGTCCGTCCACATGTCTTCACGCGTTCGGAGAAACCTGACTCTCTTACATTTTCTGATAAAAGCCAGCCCCAATCAATGGAAAGTTATTCTCTGCGGGGCTTTAAATGATCTTGTACAAGCCATAGCTGAAATCGCCTTGAATGCATGAAAGGGAACATACCGTTATCTGCTAAGCAGTTTGGGGCCCTGAAGAGAAAGCGTAAGCTTATAAAGACTTTGAGTCGAAAGGGTCTTTCTCTTAAAAGAAAGAGACTCTTGGTGAACCAGTCAGGCGGTTTTATCGGGACACTGTTGAGTATTGCAGTACCCTTAATTATGTGGCTTCTACAACGCCGATAATGGAGCACGCTGAAAAAATGTACCTTGTACCTCAGAAACAGCTCGATCGACTCTGAGAGCGGTCCGGCAATGAAAGCGATGTGAGAAAAATAACAACCCGCAGGTTGGATTATGAAATGAGAGACATTCTTCAGAACTCGCATCTGGCCGAATATGAAAAAGTGAAATTGTACAGCCAGGTATTACAACGGTATTTGACATTAGTACGCCAGGAGACTTGGGGACTTTAACTTTTGTACTACCCGAAAATGCACCTGTCGAGCTATCACACGCGTTACCGCAACAACCGTCATCGATGGACGCTGACTTTGGGTATATTTTAGACAGCGTGTCTCAGCGGTTCCGGAGAAATGCCGAGATATTGTTAAAGACTATAGCACGCAATGAACCGTTAATAGTCTGGAATGAAAAAGGAGAATTTGTGTACAAGGGGGCACCCATTGAGGGCTCTCACATGATTGATCTTGTCAGAGCTCTCACGCAGCAGCAACCAGTTGCGGCCGGTAAGAAGCCAAAAGGTTGGGATGTGTTCATGGAGGCTATGGCCGAAATCAATGTACCAGGCACATTGCTAGCCAACGCTGGCAACAGAGAGCTACTTGAAAAACTCAAGTCTGCCATGCTGGGGTGTGCAGCGTCTGTCAAAACTTTAAAATCCCCTGTTGAGATGTAGACGGCTGACCTGGTCTCTAAGATAACTGCAGAAACGTCTAGGAGACGATCATTAATACCGAGACCCATATGGTTGTCTTTGTAACATTTTTTCTCTCACCTGAGGGTATGTGTGTTTGTGATAAATGACTTGACTTGAAATATATATTAAAAAAGCGTGAGCCTTATAGTTACGGTAAAAATGTTTGTTATGAATGACTTGGATGCAATGGGTATTAAAAAAAGCTGGAGCAATATAACCGTGAATGTATAATAAAAATATTATGTTGATTTTAATTCATATTTTGTGTTCTTTTTTAAAAGTAATAACTACACAGACAATGAAATGGATCTAATTCATTTTTATTTTAGACAGATGATTAACATTTATGACATGTTTTAAATTGTCGTAAGCACACACATAATTGAACATTCGTATTTTCAAATGGCTTAAAAGGGTACCGGGGTCTACGTCTCACACGTCGTCGGTTTTTCAGAAACATTTCAACCATGCGATCATTCTGGATTGCATTCGTAGAATATAGTTCTAAAATGTTTCTAAAAGATAAGCCTTTACATCTATGGTATAGAAAAAAGACACAATGTAGTCCGCAGGTCATGGCAAAAGAATCTTGCAATTGTCTGTTGTAAAATATGGAATTAGCATTTCTGTTTAAGAAATCAATAATGTTCTTGGGAAAGAAAAAGGCTTCGGTTGAAAATCCGAAGGAGTCGAAAAATTCTGCTCTGTCGTCATCGGGTAGGTAAATAGCGAGCCAGTGTTCGTCGGGGAGGTCGTGTGAGTGAGTATTAACTATTAAACTCAAAGGCCGCCGCTCCAGTCTCTCGATCGGCAGTGCATCGCTGGGGAACACACCTAGAAAACTGTCTCTGGTGTAGATGTCTCGGGTTAGAATGTCTTCCAGCTGTTTGGTGTTCATCTTTATGCGTAGGTTGTGTGGCCCCCGCGTTTTTTAGCTGAAGTCGTAAATGACTTGACGTCTCATATCAAGCTCTATCACGTTGTCGAACAGAGCGTACACGACCATGTTAACTGTAGTGGGTAGTGGTTGTGCGAAGCGTATTTCAGCTCTCAGATTACCCGTTTTGATAAGTGAATAATGACCTGTGCACTCGTCGTCGGGGCTGAGGTTGAAAGCGAACAATGTGTAACTACGCACATACTCTTCGCGGTTCACCAGAAGAGGTTTGTCTTTCAGACACTTCCCGGCTGTTTCCACCAGATTAAAATATTCATGGACGCAATGTCCATTCTGGAAGTCTGGTTGAAGCGGTTTAGTGGGGATTTGTTCACTGTCCGCGTAGAAGGCCAGAAAGTTAACATTGTAGTGTTTAAAATTGAAAGGGTTTTGTGTAAAACTGCCACTGAATGCTGCGTTTTCCACAAACCCCAAAATTACCACTTTGGGTTACTGCCCGAGAAAGAGGTTTTCTTGGTTACACGCGCGGCTCCCTGCAGGCAGACTGAAGACTTTCATCTGTACGCGGTCTATGGGGTATTTAGCATTGGCCATCAGGTGTGCTTCTGCGTGTCCCAGTCTGACCCCTGGTGACACTCTGACTCTTTTCACAAACAAAGATGCCGAGAGTACGCTCAGTTTGTGTTCTCCGACGTTGTTCATTAAGCACAAAGCATCTCTGTTGCATCGAGTTTTATTTTCAGGTCAACGCCGTTCAGTAGTAGTTTGTCCTGAAAAAACAGGTCTGCGTGAATGTGACCCAGGAGCTCCAGTTTTCGGCTTTGCGTCGTGTATGATGCTCTTTTTCGGAACCCCAGTTTGGGTCCATCCAAAATTGTGGACTCGTGTTGCCCGGCTGTTTCTTTGTAAAAGAGCCCGGTTGAATACTGTGTCTTCAGCGCCTCTTCGCTGTAGTTCAGGACAGACTCTATAAAGGCTCTGTAAGGATAACAGTTGTTGCTCTGGCTGATCAACCAGTGTCCCACGGTGATGTCAACCTGGCTGAAGATGGCAGCGATGGGGTAATTCACCAGACTAACACGGGCTGCCGCATCAATGTCCCTGCCACCTGGTTCCGTTATTTTACAGGTCAAATAGAGCAGCGTGTTGTTTAAATCTAAATAATCTTCTCCGTTGCCTGCGATGTAGAATTCCAGAGGTGCGTTTTCTGTTAGGGCCATGAGGGGTGGAACTTCTATATAAAAGCTTTTCTCGATGCTTGTTTGGGTAGGCGCTAGTTGAAATATGTCCAGCTCCGACTTTGCACATTCTGCAGACCCGCCGTGAACAAAAGCCATATTTAAAATATGTCTCGTTTCATGTCTCGTTGATTGTGGCGTGTCACGGCCCTCTTCTTGGTCGGCCTGAAGCTTTTATGAGATGACTGTCTTCTCCTAGCCATTCTTTTATCAGGTTTCGGAGGCCCCCGACGGTGAGATGATGACGTCTGTCTTCTTCTCTTGACACCTCTGCGGATGCATGCTAGACCCGAACCTTCCTGCTGATGTGCTGCCGCTTTAGACATGACCGCACTTGTAACGTTGCTAACCATGTTTTTTAATAACCATGCCATGTGCGGCTTAGCTATTTCAAAGCCTCCTTTCAGAAAAGACACGGCTTTTCTAAATAGTGCTCTGAAAATACCCCCTATACCCTCGCCGTACTGAACTGGTAGCCCAGAAAATCCTGGCAATCCATAACCAGCCTGTTGTTTGTAGTAGTGTGTATACAAAGAAGGATCCCTGTAGCTCTTGATGACCATCATCCTTTTAGATGTTTGTCGCTTTCACAGGTCTGAAATGCACCTTGACGATGACCTTACCAAATGCAAATGACACGTGCTCATTTTAGTCTGTCTTTATTTCAATAGTGATGGTGTTAAAATGGTCAGTGCTCACTGGCACATAATGGGGCTTGTCGTACAATACTGTGACGAATTCACCATCCACGCCTCTGAAGGGCACACAACGCAAAAGCGGTGCGTAGACGTCGCCTATTAACTGGTGTTCTATGATATCTGTGTATATATACATGGTGTTAAATCCGCCAGTCATATCGACGGGGTATGGTGATTTTGCACTTCCGACACCTGATTTTTAACCCAATACCCTCGCCAGACGGTTATGCACATGCATAACAATCCAGTTGTCACCAACAATCTTTACCGACTGGCTAATGGGGTTGTATTTAAGATTTACATTAGTTAACTTGGATTTTTCCGCAGCCCGTTTCATTTCATGCATGAGCTGCTCAATGTTGCTGTAGTACCCTCTAGGTAAGCTACATGTCCATAGAGTTGCGAGCTCTTCGCTGACGAACAGAAAATCTTCGTCTTGATCAAACGTGTTTAGCGTATGCAGATAGTGCAGCTCGACCAGGCCAACTTCCCAGCTCCCATCCAGGTCAATCGCCTTTGCTAGATATTCTGTGAAGCACGCGCTGGTGTTCTTTGGAAACATCTTTGAGGATGAATTACTGGCCAGCTTAACATAGAAGCCCTTGGGGTTAATTTTTCACCACCTCTATATGTCACGGACCTCGGTAGCCTTTACTCAACTATTGAATTTTTCGCTCCAGCCGCGCCACTTTACCAAAAGCTGTTTGTTTTAACCACGCCCCCTAGCTGCTAAAATCTTTTGGATGCGGTAGACGTTCTCAACATTGGGATTTATTTTCTGTAGCTTTTCGGCATAGAAGGAGCCCTTAATGTCATCATCTGCGTAGTCCTGCAGTTTGTAATAGGGTCTCAGAGCCGTGGTCCGCTCTTTGAGAATGAAAATTTCATCTGTGAAGGTCTGTTCATACCCCTTCTCAAACACTCCCTTTATTTTGGACACCCGCACACGATCACCCACATTAAATGAAAACTTTGACGGTTTTCTCTTAAAGTGTTCGCCATAGACAGTTCTCCACACCTCTAGGGAGTTGTCGGTCGTAACAGTCGCCAGGGTTCGTTTAATAGTCATGTGGTAACTACAGTTATAAGAGTAAATAAGATCAGATAGGACGTCGATATATTGAAAGGTGTTTTTGTGTGTCAGGTACATTTTTGTTTTAATAGTTCTGTTAAACCTCTGTACCACACTAGCCTTCACATCGCTGGCCGTAACGAAATGTTCAATATTCTCACGTTTGAGAAAATTTTGGAAGGTCCTGTTAACAAATTATTTTCCCTCGCCCGTTTGTAACTTTTTAGAAGTACGACCCTCTTGAAGTATATTTCGGAAAACGCTTGCCATGCCCCCTCCAGACTTGGTTTTCAGTTGCTCGGCCCAGGCAAATTTAGACAACATGTCTATACATGTTAAGATGCAGCAGAAACCATCATTGAACTCGCTGTACTCTCTCATGTCCACCAAGTCGGCCTGCCACTGCCAGTCCATTTCGGGTACCAGTGTCCTGTTTCTCTTAAAGCGCACACGCGCCGGCTTGTGCAACGTATAAGCCGACTGACCAGTCAACCACTCTGACACCCGGCCGCGGCAGGTGCCGCTCACACCCCGGGATCTCGTGGCCCTCACCATACTCCCCACGCCGCTGTAACTCCCCGATTTCCTAGGGTTATAATAGAGCGCGCTCAACCCCGCGGCAGACATGATCGCCTTCCAACCCTAATACACGCTTTCATACATGTATTTATAAATCGAGGGATGCGGTGGCAGGAGCTTTTGGACCCTGAGGCTCAGGACTGCTCAGTGGGGGATGGCGGGACATCTGACCCTTAACGACACACCATTGGCTCGGGAATGAGTGGGACATCCGACCATAACAACGCACCATTGGATGACAAGGGGGCAGGTCATCAGCCCCACGTGGACACCCATTGACTGAAAAAGGGGGTGTGGCACCTGTCAAAAAAGTTTGATGAAAGGTGTCACTTTATACTACTACCACCTCCTTTCCCTTTGCCGGAGGATTCATACGATGTGATCCATTACGATATGTGGAAAAACCATTAGGGTGGATGGCAGGATTAGGTGAGTTTGGGGTGAGGCATGTCTCTGTGAAACAAAGTACACAGCAGTCCCTCGTCTTCTATTCATAGATCATCTTCGCTCTGAGTTCATCTAGTTTATTTTCCAGTGATCGGACATTCACCAGAAGAATGCTGGGGAGTGAAGGTCTACAACCATGGCGTTTTGGTCTTAATTGGAGGTAATGCTTACATCTTACATCCGTCATGCTCTCGTTCGGTTCGTGTGCTTTTGTTTTGAAGAGTCAGGTGAATCAGGTGGGCAGTAGACAAAGGAAGGTAGACTGGAATGCTGTTCTAAGTCTAAAAAATGAAAACCTATGTCTGAAACTCTTGTTCTAATGTTCAAAAAGTTTGCAGAAATAGTTTGTACGTATAAAGTTAATAATAATAACGCATAAAATGATATAAAGTAAACTCTGTGAGGAGCTGCAAACAAGCTTCACCTCTCTCTGGTGCCATTTTGGAATTTGTCATCTGAATGGCTGGATCAGTAAATGCATATTTACTTGTCTGAGAATATAAATGTGATTTAGGTATATAGTATTGACTGAACCTAGAAGCTAGACTGTAACATATTATAGTTGATTCATATTTTAATTCTGAAGTTATTAACTTTGTAATTCCTGAGTAAATGATCAGTTTCATATGACAGAAGATTGTTTCACATATACAGTATATTATATAACATGGTGGTTTGTTATGCATGTTTTGGTTATATCAAGAAATGGTATATTTTATATTTAGAATCTATGTGTGAGACTGTAAAGTGATTCTGTGGTTCCTAAAAGTTGTCAAGTACTCTTGCAATTTACTGTTACAATTTCTGATTGCTACAGCAAGTTAAAACTCCTTTTTTCTTCAATAACTAAACCTCGAGGAGTAGTTAACTAGAATTCCTGTAAACAATTCAATTGTCTATACAGTATATTTGATAACTACCACAGCATTTCCTGCTGTTTGATATTTCACTAGAAAAAAATTCAAATTCAGATTAAGATTCAAAGGGCTGTATTGGAATGACCATTGAATTAAAGTGTTTGCAAAGCTGATACAATGAACACAACAATTACAGCCATTTGGAGTACAAACATTGTTACTTCTACGTATATCACATGAAACATTATTGTGAAACAGGCTATGTCTCTTACCCTGGTCAGATATTCGACCAGTGTGTATTCTCATTTTAGAGTCATGTTGCATTCCTGTTTGTGTTGTGTATGTGTCTTGTGTGGCTTTTATTGTGATTTAGATTAGTTTGATCTGTGTCTTGTTGTTTTAGTTGTGCTGCTCTGAGGTTGGCTGATGTCAGTGAGCTTCAGAAACAGCTGAATGGTCTGGTCTCAGTTCTTGGTTCAGCATGGCCTTGTGGTAATAAGAGATCTGGTCAGTGCATTTTAAGTGTTACCCATATCTTATTGCTCTCTTGTTAATATTGATAAGGAAAAGGTGTTGGACTTATTTGGCCCAGCATGCCTTGGTGTTTTGGTGATTTAGAAAATCGTTTTACAGAAATGTGCTGCAGACCTTCTATATAGTGTTTTTTTTCCTATTTAATGTATCCTTGTTTGTGATTGGACCCCACACTTCACTGCCAGACAAGTGGATTAATAAGGGGCATCTTATGGCATTAAAGTCCTGCTTCTCCTTCAGTCCCTAAACTCCCAGATGAACTGATTGTCAGACAAAGGTATTTGTGGTTGTGTGTTACAATGTGCTATTTAGTGGGAAGTTGTACCTGTACCCCCAATACCTTGATTTCTTCTGGAAATCCATGACTCTGGTGTTGTCCATATTGACTGTTAGTAACCATTTCTAACATTACTGCTTCAGCAGTACCAGGCTCTGTTGCAGTCCTACTCCCTGTGAGCGATAGTACGATGAGGTGATCAGCATAGAACAGGAACTCAATCCCTATATTATGTAGTGTGAGGCCAGGTGACTACTATGCAGATAAAGTGATTAGAAAATTGTTGATAGTTGCTTATTAACAAGAGTTGTAAGAAAAGAAGTACCTAACATTCTGTGACCTGATGTTGTTTCGATACAACTAATTCTTCCCATAACACCTTTCCTATTAAATACAGGAGACAAGCACTACTATTAACCTTAATTACCTTCTTTAGCTTTCTTGTCAATATAGGTTTTGTTACAGTAACAAGCTCCCTCTCTATCCTAACATTCTGCATTTTGGAAACCCTATACTTACTGTGTCTTGATGAGTTTGTAGTACAACTCCATGCACATCACCAACTCTGCAAAATCTGGCCATTAGTATCAATGTTTTCATAACAATTTATTAACTTTTTAGGGCAGAATGGATAAGTTAATATACAAGTGTGTAAAATAAACATTTATTGAAAAGAGATAACAGGTTCAACAAAACAAGAACATATGAAGAACTGCTAGTAAGGCATATATCAGTGAAAATCTAAGTAAGGAGTGCAGTGGCCCACTGCAGGCAAGTGCAGTAATGCACCACAGTTAATGCAGGTGAAGAAATCAGGGAATTAAAAAAATATATATTGTCAAGACTGAAAAAATCAACAAGAAACATACAGATTGGAAAGATCTGTTTATTGCTAGTATCAGAGAAACTTACTTTTGAAACATATTTATTGCAGTGTGGATAAAATGTAATTAATTATAGTGTAAATTATTTTGATAGAATGTAACTAGTTAAAGAAAATATTGGATTAAACTGCTGACAAATTCCTCTAATTATAGACCAACCCCAAAACACTTTATTACATTTTGAGTAGCTCAAAGTAATAATTACTTTTCACCTAACTAATACATACATATAGTTATGCTTCCAACTTCATTTTGCTGATAACAGGCACTTGTGTTGCAGCATTAATTACAGTGATTGAAGGTCTGTACCTATTCAAGTGGAGGGCATCAAAGCTGGAAAGGACATTACTAACTTTCTTTTCATACTTTTCCTCTAAAAGTCACGAACATCACAGTTGCATTGGAACTCATATAATGCCCAAGGTCTATAAACAATGTTTGGGATATTGTCAGACTAGAGTGTTTATTCCTGTAGGTTCAAATGTCACCAGTACATATTTCTTTTTGTCTGTGGGAGGCAAAAGTCAGTCTGACTCCAAAAGAGCTACAAAAAGGTCTTAGAGTTCTCCAACATTTAAATCAAACTTTTACAGGAAATGCAGTAAACTGCTCCTTTAGATGTGCTTTTAATGGTTATGTGAATGGTGAATAGTTAACATCTCTAATTTCTGTGCTTAGATTTTATTTTATCGCATTTGGTACATCTTGATCTTTTGGATGGAAAAGAGCTTTTTAAATTTCCTTGAGTCATGTTCTAGGTATTCTTATACGGTAGGTTCTGGACCCATCTTTATGGTATCACTTTGTTCTGTACTTTGTTGTTGATGGCCTAGTAACTGTGGACCGAAAAGGATTGTGCTGTCAGATTTCTTACTGTTTTTTGCACCATTCTTGATATCTACACAGACATTTTCTGGACTTTGAAGTGAAGTAGTAAAAAAATGTTGCCTTTTATTTTCAAAAGGTTGCATATTTCTTTCCTTTTGATGAGAAAATCTTTATCATCACTATAAATACTTCTGCATATTTTAATATATTAAATAATATGAATCCTTATAGTTAAATGTCTTTTAAAAATTTAATTAGATTGCAATGAACTGCAGGCTCTCCTATGTTACCTGTTGTTTTACCAAATTATTTAAGTATTCATTAGTATCCTGGTAAACTTTAAAAAATCAGTACAATATTGAGGACAAGATAATGTACTATTAGTTTATCAGTATATACCACTAAACAGGGCCCAATGTACATTGCCATTGTTTATCTTAATGTTAGGATTTTACATCTCTGTTATGATTTAATACACATCAAGTCCTTAAGGTGCCATATTAGTGTAGTGGAAATGAGCTACGTTATAATCTAGTATTAAACATCACATAATTCCCGAAAAAGAAACTTGAAAACATAAATAAAACAATTTTGTGAAAGAGCTCCATAGCATCATATAATATGAACATATTATTTTATTTCTATTACTGATTGAGCATTGATTTTGCTGGTACTGTAACTTATGACTGTACTATAACTTAGACTTATGCTGACAGTGTTTTCAGACGGCACAGTGCCTGTAGTCTAAAGGATCTCTGAGCCGCTGCCTTGATTTTTTCATTCCTTAAGCAGTAAATGATGGGATTGAGCAAAGGAGTGAGGAAATAGTACATGGCACCAATGAAGATACGGCCATCAGGAGAGATACTCTCCACTCTCATCCCCATATACACCACAGCACTAGACACATAGTACACAAATACCACTGTCATGTGGGAAGAGCACATTGAGAAGGCCTTCTTACGGCTCTCAACAGTTTTCAATTGCATTACTGCCCACACAATTCTGCAGTAGGACCACAGGACAAAGAGAAAGGGGGTGTAGATTACAATCATTGCAAGAATCAGCGAAAGGTTTACTTGAGATGTAATGTCACCACAGGCTAATGCCATTACAGTGGGGTAATCACAGACAATGTGTAGGATAATATTTGATCCACAGAATGGAAAAATACTCGCCAATACCACTGATGAAAAAGGTGCAAGGAAGCCCAGTACCCAGACTGTGATGGTTATCGTGATGCAGACCTTGGTGTTGATGATAGTGTTGTAATGCAAAGGCTTTACTATTGCAGCGTATCGGTCAAAAGCCATAGTAGCGACTAGGAGTCCTTCAATAGCAGCAAATGCTATGAAAAAATACATCTGTACAAAACAACCTGAGAAAGAGATGGTGTTGTCACGACGTGAAAGTACTGCTAGAAGTTTTGGTATGACAGTACTGGTTAGCAGAATATCTAAGAGACTTAAGTTCCACAGGAAGAAGTACATGGGCATGTGGAGCCGGTGGTCTAGAGTGACTAACACAATGATAAGTAAGTTACTCATAATGGTGGCCAAGAAGAGGATGAGGAAGAAGATGAACAGTGTAGTGTAGTGCTTCTGTAAGCCGGGGAATCCTATTATGATGAATTCATAGTTCAGAGTTCTATTGGAGTCACTCATGGCTCAGTGTCTTGCATGAACTCTGATATAGTGAATTCCAAGGAACCTGAAAGAATATTAGATGGTAAGTTAAAAAACTGAATTTTATGTTTTATTACCTTGCTTAATATAATGAAGTGCTCATATTAAAAAAAATATTATATACTGTGTTTGCCAAATTCATAAAGATTATTATCTAGATATTAATCCAAGAATCCTGATATTAAGTGAATAATCCTAATATCTGGATTCTTAGAGATATAAAATGAATTTGATGAGGTGACCCCAGTGTTAGTGACATTGCTGTGTACATGTGGGTAGCAGTTTTTGCTCCTTGAGTTTTGCTTCCTTTTTGTCATTTTTAATTCAAACACTACCAAGAAAATCTTGAGACTGTGAATGGAGACATTAGGATGTTGCAATGCACTGAAGGCACCAATAATAATTTCCCCTAGTGAAGTCTGTTGTCTTTTAGCACCTCACTTGCTATTAAATACATGTTAATGCTATCTACCAGAATGCAAGCCAGTAGTTATTTTGGGACAGTTGCTAGCAGGAATGCTAAAGTCTTACCGACATAAGATTCAAGCACTACATAATAATTTTATTACAAAGACAATTAATTTATTGAAAATAAACTCTTTATTATTTCAATAAATTGTTTAAAAGAATAAGTGAACTTATACATTTATATATTTTATTATTCTTTGTTTCATAAAATGAACTGTTGTTTTGTCATGTGTTTTCAAGTTACAACACTCAGTAAGTCAAGCTGATGGATGGAGCAACATGATAAATTCAATAATGAAAAGCATCCCTCATATTGAACTACTTCTACTTCTTTCCATTTCTACTATCCCAAAAACACTTCCTCCTCTAAGGTGATATTAAAAATATTTGTTTCTGTATGTAAGAGTGGAATATTAGAATAATAAATTCAAATTTTAGATACATATCTTTCAGAATATGCTTCTAAAATACTCACTTTGGTATTAATCAGAGGTGCAATCAGAGGCTGATATTCTGATATGTACTATATGTATATGAATTTGCATAATATTCTATCTCCTTTTAAAACATTCTTCATGCTTATGTAGTCTATTCATCTGATTATCTCTGAATTCATATTCTTTCTTTCTTCTTGTGTTTAAAAATGTACAGTATGTACTCTTGTTATATAGAAATTGAAATATTAAATATATATTGTTCATACAGTATATCATATATACAATAACCAATTATTATTATGATAATTAATAAGTATCAGACAGATACTAGATCAAATGTGTTAAATGGTAAAGTTCTTTAACTCATTAGAATGGATAGTGATGGGCACCTTGTAAACCTATTTTTATCTTGAATGCTTCTTTACTGTTCTGTAGTGCTTTAGTGTGCTTAAATAAATCTGCTTTCAAGTGAAATTTGTCCTCCTAATAATTTCTTTTATTTTTGCCTAATCTGGATTAAGAACAGTGCACACTTCCTATTGTAACAGAAACACCAAAAACCCAGGCAAACATAATCTCTTATTCTTTCAATATGATAATATTCATTCCCATATAATAAATACCATTAAAACTTGCTTCAGTTTAAGCCCAGAATCATACACTGCTTTCCTGTGCTGCTAGATGATAACCTTGTCAAACATGAATAGGTCTCTATTCTAGAAGTAAATTTCCAAATCCCCCAGGTGTGTAGGCATGTATCCATTTCATTTCAAAAGTGATCTCAAATTATGGGAGCTTCAATTGCAGAAGTGTATTAGTCTGTTTAAGGAAAGTAAGATGCATTCCCCAAAAGAAATTTAATCTAAATTTCATAGAGAGCCTGTCATACTGTAAGTGCAATATTTTCAAAACTGAATTTAATACTTTTGAAAAAAGAGTAAATTCATGAAAAGTGAATAATCCTATTTCTTTGTATCCTTGTACAATCTGTAGATAACTGAGTAAATGGCTGCAATTCAGAGGTTAGTTGTTTTGAAAAGTCTGGAAAAGTTTGAATTCTATACTGCAGACATTTTAGAGCCAGGTTTCTTAGAATATACTACCACCAATAACATCATTAACACCATTAAGATATTCAACACTATCAAGAATATACATAATGAAAACACAGAATTTGCATTATTTGGTTTACAAGTACTAATGTACAGTACTGTAGTTTTATTTCCAAATACATACAGTGAGAGGTGAGACAGCTCATGAGTAACATATTTGGTAGATAAAATCCAAATACAAAGTAGTATAAAGATACATTACAAACCTTGTTCTTTTCTATTTTTCACACACCTGGAATGTCAGTCTGTTCACTGCACCCTTCCAACACAGGACTCACTTGTTGGACACAAAACTCTACCTCTAACCTCAGCAGCTTTTATGGGCAGCTCTTCCAAGGGACCCTAGACTGTAGATGTAGTTCTTATTAATCCATAGAGACAGAAAGTGAGCACTGCACTAGAGAGAACAGGCCCAAAGGGTGAACAGAAAAAAACATCACTTCCTGAACACATACTCTTTTAAGACAAACTCTTAATTTGTAATTTGTCATTGCACTCTGACTCATACTGTATATTGTTTCTTTAGACTTCAATGAAAAAAGCCATCTTAATGCTCAGGCTTTGTGTTTTCCCACATGAATTGCTCAAAATATCTTAATATCTCACTGACTTTAATTATTTTCTAATGAGCTTTTATGTTGTTAATATACAGTATATCAAAACATATATAATACATATATTAGTTTGATATATGACAAATGCCTAAGCAGCTGGTTAGAGTGGGTAGAGGAAAGACATTTTTTGATTGCACATATATTCTTTTTATTTTCCATTTCCACATGTTTTCATTTGCATGTTCACATTGCATCTTGTTTTTCACGTTTATGCAACAAATGAAAATTCTTTCAAATCTGTATGTCCATGTTTTTCAGTTTGCACCATACCTTTTTATTTGTGGCACATATGTTTTTCTTCTTTTGCACTTCAGGGCTACCATAGTCCTAACACTTTCTCTGTGAAAAATACAACCATTCATCTATATGTGGGGGGATGGAGCCTATCCTTGAAAGCAACAGGTGCAAGGCAGGGTGCACTCTAGACAGGATGCCAGTTCGTCACAGGGCAGACAAATAGGCACAAACGCAGACCTGCACACTTTGTTTCAAAAGACAATAGCAAAAGACAAAAGCACTGTAGCTTATTTAAGCTGTAGTTTTAAATTTGTGTAGAATATTCCACTTCACTTTTTGTATTCTTCTGAGAATCTTGTTATCAATTGATACTGTCCACACTAAAATCTTCTCATTAGTGAGAAAGTTGATAGCACATAGGTGGTAAAGTGGTTTAATGAGATTATGTAAAATATAAATCCTTAGTGAGAATCTCAAACGATGAACATGGAAAAGAACCAATATTTTTAGCTCATATGTTGAAGTTTGGACTACATCTGCCCACTATGAGGTGTTCACAATCATCAATTTCTAGCCTGTTATGATTTTACAGCCAAAACAAACTGTGAATGATACAGTCTGTCTTGAAACCAATAATTATGACATCTCACCAAGATCAATAACAATCAGGATTTTTTGTATATGTATAGTAGGTCACACTAAGTCACAACATCTTTTACATCTGAGGTTCAGTTTTAAGGAGGCAACTCAGCTGTTATCATTTGCAGGCCAGACAACTACCAAAGATCTCAGTGTCCACCATTGTTCCTCAATGCAAGAGAATGGGTTGTGTTTGAGCTACACCTCAGATGGACTCAATAGTTGTAGAATCAAGTCCTCTTCAGTGATGAATTGGGGTTTTGTGTGAGCATCCTGATAGATGCATGATATAGCAGTCATTAGTTGTAACATATCATATATTTGGTCCAAATGTGATGGTCTGGTTAGGTATGTCTAGTCACTACAGAACCTCAATTACTGTGGCAACCTGACTGCACTGCACTACGTTGATAAACACCTAGACGTTCAGCTGCTGCCTTTCCTCTGTGTTCAACATTTCAGCATTAGAATTTATGTCTTACAATATGGAATGTAACAGGTATGCTACGAATGTTCTAATCACCAGCCTTTAACACCTTTGACAATTTTCGGAATTACCAGAGAACATTTGTAGCATCTAGGGCTGAGAGACCTGTGAAAAAGCATGTGCTTTTCCAGGCAGTACAAGAATTGTCTTGCATTTACTGGTGTCCATAAATTCTTCTAGCTTTTAACTTTAATAGTTAGACCCCCTTTTGATCAGCCTTATTGGTGAATGATGTTTGTTAGAATTAATTTATGTCTTGCAGCTGATAGAAATTTATTTTGTCATTTTCAAACAAGATTCTCAGAAGAAGAGTACAAGAAGTTAAGTGGTATATTATACACAAATTTAAAACTACAACTTAAATAAGACTTTAGAAAGCTACTATTGTTGACACATTATATTGCCTTTTGAAACAAAAATAAAGGATTGAAAACTTACCCAAACTGTGGTGTCAGATGACACGTCAAATGAATTAAATGAATTTCAAAAACATGATCACAAAGATGATCTCTTTTATGTTCAGTGATTACCTTCAATTTATAAACAATTATATGTCATAAATATTTTCAAACTTCTGGAGTAGACGGTGAGTCTGTGAATAAGTGCTTTCCAGTTAGTTGTCAAGAGAAATCAGGAAGCCCTTGAGTTAAACAACCAGCAGCACCACTTGTTTATGAGCTCAGACAAATCAGGAGTAGACAGACCTGGAACCTGTGTTCCTGCAATTATACTGCATTGGGTGCTTATTGATAATACTTTATTGAGAAGATCATATAAAGTACACAAACATAGCATTCTCATTTCAATATAACTAATTTTTCCCTTGACACCTGAAGGGAGGTACATTATTCCTAATGTAGTGGCAGGGCTTATTAAAATACAGGTATTAAGTTTTCTGCTCCCTTGCCAGTCCCTCTCTCCTTCATCTCAGTGGTGCTTGATACCCAGAGAGGCCATTCCATTAGGCTCACAATTAAGGTTTTTCTAGCTGATAGAGTGTCCTGATAAGGAGCAACTCCCAATTCCTGATATTCTCCAGCAACCTTAATAAATGTTAATCTCTGGCACCTAAAAGTCTGAGATTCCAAGGGAAAGTGTTATTCAAAGTTGGTTTACGACCCTAAGGTCAGAGGGCATGGTTACTCATCATCAGCCAATCAGGAACTGGTAGGGCAGGTTAACCCCACGTGGGTCTCTGATGCCCATGAAACTTTCAACCAATGAACAACCTGTAGTTCCTCCAGGTAAAAACAGGGAACACAGAGAGCCTGTGGAAAGGTTCCGAAGGGCAGAACAGTTCCCAAGGGAACACAGTTCCCAAGCGCAGGACATTCTCACAGAGCGCCTCCTGGACATTCAGCCTCAGGGCTCCACCTGAACATCCTTAGACTCAGCCCGGACCACCACATAACGGCCAGTGTGTCCGAGTACAGGACTTTCCTTTGTTCTAAGAGTCGAGGACGGAGGTTGCCAGCACGTAACCAAAGGATCCACCCGAGGTTAGCATCAGCAGCAAGCCTCGTGAACAGGTCGGAACTGTGGACAGGTGAATCACTATTCAGGATTAGCGCTTCATCAGGAACGAACCGGTCTTCTTCCTGACCTGCTGGGACCCGCAGTCACTTTTCTGCTGTGCACAACCTTTGCTAGTAAGCCAGAAATAACTAGCCGGTCTTCAGAGAGCATCAGCACCAGGAATCTCTTCCACCATGTCACACGCAGCAACACTGCCTGGCACTGAGCCAGAGAGCATGGATTGGACAGCAACAAGCCTGCCTTTGCTTCTTTGTGTCTGCAGGAGATCTGACTCCACACAGATTGGATGAGTATTCAACATTCTGCATTACCGCTCGAGAATTCAATTGTTACCTCAACCAGTTGATATCCTATGAGTGATGTACTTGTTTTGAGTATCTAGTGTAGAAGTTGTAACCAAGTTCATTTACGAAAGGGTCTAAATGAATGATATACTGAATGTATGTCCTCTTGGTATGTGTAACTCTTCGTAATTGAATATATACCTGTTGTATTCTGCTAACCCTCACGATAAGATCTGTTATGTTTATATGCACATTTTATGTATTAAATGTATTTTAGTGTATTAGTACCTGTGTGTGTGCGTTGTTTGAATTATCCCGCAAAGTTGGATTCTAATACCATCAAAAGAATCATTTTGTGACTTACTGCTACAATTAAGAATTGTACCAGTAAATGCACAACCCCTACGTTACTGGTGCCTCGTGAGAGAATACTACACTAATAAAACACAGGAGACCAGCAAAGCAATCCTCCTTGATTTCTCAGTTTTGATTTTATATATTGTAAAAATTATTATTATTATTATTTATGATGACAATGTGAGATGAAATGTTCATTCCTTTAAATTCAAAGGTTACCAGTTCATCTTCCTTTTTTTGAGTAAGGCACAACTGGCTCTATCTAAAAATGATGTCTTCAACACTTTACAAAAAACTTCAACATTTTACAGAAAAACTTTCTTGTTCTATACGATGTGTTTAAATGAGTATGATGATTTAGGGGCTCTGATCACTGTGTTCTTTATATTATATATACACTGATCACTGTGTTTTATCATTTTAATTTTTCTTCATTCCAATGAAGACTTCCTCAGTGCCCTCCAGCTTTTCCAGACCCAGATATCTGCATCTGCAGATAGAACATCTTAGTCTATTGAAAAAGAGTCTTTTAAATTATGTCTTGAAGATAATTCATTCTCTGGACCCTGTATTCTTTTAGGTGCTTATCCCCTTTCTATATAATCACATTGTTCTTTATTTAAATCAGTAAATGAGAACCAAAGGAATTCTACTGTCAGATTTATGTTGTTATTTGAAGCATTCTTTTCATCCATGCACAAATGCTCAGAATTTCAAGATAAACATTCCATCTTTTTATTTTCAAAAAGATGTACTTTTTTTTGTTAATACAGTAAGTAAGCATTCTTTATCTTCAGTGAAAATACTTATTTCTTCATATCTGTATAGGTTAGAAAACAATCTTCAAGTTATGTGTTTAAAATCTTATTTATATTTGTTTATCTAATTGGATAGTGGATTCTTTACAAGTTCCCTATCTCTAATGCTATCTAGTACTGTTCCAAATAGAAAATAGAATATCCAGGGGCTATTCTTTTATATCAGATTATTATTCTATAATATCAGCACAATATAAATATCACTAAAATGTAGCATTCATTTACATCAGTATATACTACCAAATTGGTTCCAGAGATATTTGCTTGAGAAAATGTCTCTCTCATTATGTATGTTACGATTTTGCATCTGCTTTATTACTTAATGCACACTCAATCCTCAAACTTACACATTAGTGCATTAGGATACAGTATGTAATCTTAATTATAGTCTGTATAATACATATATAACTAGAATTATCATTTATATACTAAAACCCCATATACAGTCCATGACAGATACACTTAAATAAATATACTATAAAATAATTTTGTGAGTTCAGTCACATAACCATTGCATTGTATGATATGTAATTTATGACCAATTTTGTTTCCTATTAGGGACTGAGCATTGCCATTCAGGAAACTGTAACTTACTCAATTATGCTGACAATGTTCTCTACACTGTGGGGAGCCTAGAGTCTTAGATATCTGTATGCTGCTGCTATGATTTGTTTACTTTTTAAGCTGCAAATAATGGGGTTGACCAATGGAGTGAGGAAGTAATTCAGCCCACCAATAAAGATGCATCCATCAGGAGGGATATTTTCCACTCTCAGACCAATATACACCACAGCAGCAGATACATAGTACAGAAACACCACAGTCATGTGTGAAGAGCACATTGAGAAGGCCTTCTTACGGCTCTCCACAGTTTTCAGTTTCATAACTGAATACATAATTCTACAGTATGTCCACAGGACATAGAGAAAAGGGATGTAGATTGCAATCATGGCAATTAAGAGAGCAAAATTGACTTGAGCTGTAACATCACCACAGGTTAAAGCCATTACAGTGGGGTAATCACAGACAATGTGTAAAATAAGGTTTGATCCACAGAATGGAAACATACTTGCCAGTACTATTGATGGAAGAGGTGCAAGGAAACCCAGCACCCAGACTGTGACAGTCATTGTGATGCAAACCTTGGTGTTGATGATAGTTTTGTAATGCAAAGGCTTTACTATTGCAGCATATCTATCAAAAGCCATGACTGCCACAATGAATCCTTCAACTGTAGCAAATGATATGAAAAAATGCATCTGCACAAAACAGCCTGAGAAAGAGATGATGTTGTCATGATGCAAAAGAACTGTTAGCAACTTTGGTATGACAGTACTTGTCAGCAGAATATCTAAGAGACTTAAGTTCCACAGGAAGAAGTACATGGGCATGTGGAGCCGGTAGTCCAATGTGACCAACACTATGATGAGCAGATTACCCAGGATGGTTGCCAGGAAGAGGATGAGAAAGAAGATGAAGAGAGCAGTGTAGTGCTCCTCCAAGCCAGACAATCCCACAATGATGAATTCATAGTGCAGAGTTCTATTGGAGTCACTCATGTCTCAGAGGCAGAAAACTGGAAAGCCAGAAGATAAGTGCACATACAGTGTGTTAGTTTGGTTTGGAAAAAACAATCCAAAGGATTTGAAAGAATAGAAGATGTTAAACATCAAACAGTAACATTTTTACAACAAGCTTATAAGTAAAGCTATGAGTGAAGTTTATATTCCCTTGCACTACACAGATTCATAAATATGGTTAATAAAATCTGTGATTACAGATGGAATACTCATTCAGATGATCCACTTTACAGTAATACAGCTCTGTACATGTGAATATTATATTTTTTTCCTTCCTTTTGATATTTTGTAATCAAGTAACCACTACCCTGAAATGTTTGAAGATGTCTGAATTGAGACATAGGTATGTACTGTACATAGCTTACGTCACTCGTGCCCCCTTGTGATATCTCTTTTTTCACTTGTCTTTATTACAGCACGTCAAGTAAAGGCCTTATTTGCCACTATATTAAAGTCCTTCGAAATTATGCTACCTATTGCATAGTGAACCTTTATGTTTTACATTATTGAGTAATTTCTTCTGTTTAATATTGCAGCATCAGTAGTATAGTGAGAGACTGTTTTTCAGGACTGTTGCTGGGAGGAATGATAAAACCTGAACTTGTGTGATAAAGTTGATAAAGAGTTGCAGATAAGCAGGAATAATAGGTTAAAATTGAATACAACAACATTTTTCTTTAAAGGATATTGAATTTCAAAGTTCACATTTTTCTCATTTGTTTAATATGAGTGATTCTTGTGTCGTGTGCTTACAAGTTACAACACTCAGTAAGACAAGTTTATGAACAGAACAAAAATATAAGTTCAGAGATGAAAAGCATCAACTAATTCCCTTCATTTCCTACTCCCTGCCTTAAGGTGGTATTAAAGATCCATTTTCACTGTAAGTAAAAGTGGATTATTAAGATGTTAAAGTTGACTTGCTTGGAAAAAAACATAATTCATAATACCCTTAAAAATATTGAAAAGTGGAAACAGATTGATATTAATAAAAATCTTATATTAATGGCATGAGATAGTTGAACTTGTAAATTAACACAAAATGTTTTTTTAAGTAATTTGGCAAACTTCATGGAGAAACACCCATCTGGTTTGAAAACTGATATTTTAAGATCAAATGTGATCTCCAAACACTGAAGATTCAATTACAGAAATGTATTTTAAATCAAAATGGGATGGATTGCCCAAAGTATTTTAATCTAAACCTCATGGTGAGCCTGTCATAGGTGCAGCATTTTCAAACTTGGAATGAATAATCTTGAATGAAGATAACATCTCTGAATAGATACTATATAATTCTATATTCTTATATCCTTGAATAATCTGTAGTAAACTAAGAAAGTGGTAGCAGTTCAAAAGCTAATCACTCTGAAAAGTTTGAATTCTATATTACAAACATTCTCGAGGCAGGCTTGTTAGAATACACTGCTAACAATAATATTTTGTCTTCAAGATATTCAACACTGACAAAAATATACACAATGAAAAAATACAGAACAAATTTGCACTATTTGGTTTACTATTACATGTACTTACAAGATTCGAAACAAAGTATGATAAAGTATTATTCAAAATAAGAAGTATGAAAATGTATTAATGTGAGAATTTTAACAATTAACATGCAAAATAGTTTAAATATAAACTACAAATCTATAATAAAACTATTATTTGTATTTGTTCATTTCTATTCCACATACCTGTGATTACAGATGTAATCTGAGTCTGTGTCTAAATCAGTGTACAGTATTGTTCCAGAATGACCCACACCTGCCGGACAAGAAACTCTTTCTCTCATCTCAGCTGCTTTTATGGGCAGCTCTTCACAGTGTCCCCAGAGGCCGCTGAGTGCAGAACTATAGCTGTAGCTCTTATTAATCCAGAGAGAGTTAGTGCTGGAGGAAGCAGGCCCAAAGGACCTACAAAAAGAATGATCTATGAACACATACTGTTTAACAATATGAAAATGTATTAAACATAATTTAAATCATTGACATTTTAAGATACTTTGAAGCAATGTTGGAGAAAACAAAGCCTGAGTATCAACAGTTTTTTTTTTTCCGAGATGACTAAAGAAGCATCTAATGAAGTTGGGTACAATGACTTTAATGTAACATAATAATAGGAGTTTGTCCAAAGATGTGCCTTGGCAGGTCATCTACACCAAAGTGCATGGAGAAAAGAGAGAGGCAAATTTCAAAGGCTACATCTTCAAAAGGAATTTATAGTATAATAAAAGGTCCAGTAAAAAAGAGGACATGCCCATTAATGATAGCATGTCTGTTAGTAAAAAAGAATAAGTGGGCCTGTCCTTATCATAACTTCTACAACTGTAAATAAACATTATTTAAAGTACTTAATGTATCATTACATAGTATCTCAACAGAAAATCATGGGAGTCAAAGCTTATCTGATGAGCAACCGGCTCACATCAGAATGCACCCTGGACGGGACACCAGTCCATCACAGGACACACACAGACACACACACACAATCAAATAAGAGCCAATTTTTCAAGAAGCCAGTTGAACTACCAGTGTGTCTTTGGACTGTGGGAAGAAAGAAGAGCACCTGGAAGAAAACCTGCAAACTCGTGGAGAATTTCCAAACTTCATGCAGTAAGCACTAAAGCTACTAAACCCAGGGCCCCAACACTGCAAGACAGCAATGCTAAATACTGTGCCATCGTACTGCCCACTCATTCACCCATCTTGATGTAATGTATTCAGACTGCTCATGTTAATTGTAAATTTGTGAATCAGAAATCTGTGTAGTTCTCAGCTTCAGATCACAAAAGAGATTCTGAAGTGCATGGACGTGAGTAAAAAGTGCCATACCACTGACAAGGACAGACTGATTCATCACAGGAGACCAGAAGAGCTCTCATTCATAATTCCTCAGTTATCTCTTCTCACTCTTGTGTTTGTTATGATATCAATCCCCAATTCCTACTGACACTTTCTATAGGGGTGTTCTAAAATCTGACTCTGTGGAAAATACACCATACAAAGTACATTTTGACAGATATAGAATGCAATTACCTGATAACCCAAACTTTTAATATTTTAATAAAAGACAAAAAATAAATCACAAATAACATTTTATAATATTTATAGTAAAAGAAAGTACTGTATATCCATAATTTTTTAAAGTGAAAATTCTAAACCACAAAATGAATAATTAGAAGAGCAACTCCAGTCCATTTACTGATGTTCTACACATACAGCACATAATGATAAACTTTGGAGAAAGCTGATGGATCAATCAGCAAGAGTTACAGCATAGTCCTGTGAAGGTTTCATTTGTGATGAAAGATGGCCATTTATAGAGAACACTGGGAGGAGACACACAGGAAGGTGTATCCCCCACAGTACCCCGAATTATAGCAGTGTTACAGTGAATTTTATTATCAGCGTCCAGCTATGGACATGCCTGTTGTAGCCAATACATTCTGAAAAGATGAACTGTTAATAGACAGTTAAGCAAAACCACGAGGTCAAATTTTCCCAGCTTGTCTTTCAAGCTGGAGATCATCATGATCCTCACATGGGGGATTACTTCCACAGGAGCAGGCTGCTCAAGATCAATTGATTGGTTCAAGATATTGGAGTTTTATGGTAGATTTGTGAGGCTCATTGATGTGACATTAGTGTCATGTCTCGTCAATGCCCTTGCATTGCTTGTTTTCTACATTATTTGTAATACAGCCTAGTGTTCACAAAGTGAAAATGGCTGAACAAGGTGAGAGACAGTTCCATAATCCTTTGAGGTCTGTTAGTGTAAAGATGATCTGTGAAGTTACAGAGTTCCTTCACCCTTCTACAAATCTACGACCCATCTAAAAGTCTGGTTAACAGTTCTTTGGCAATTTATAATCGTCAGAGGGAGGATTTGTTTCATGTCATCAATTCTTCAAGTAATGCAGAACAATTCAGAAGAAGATCTGTATTTGAAAACTATTTTTCTTTTTACATTGATGTAAAATGTACTGTAACTACAATGTAAACTAATGCATCACAATAATGTTTTATATTTTGTGCTGGTTATACAGTATCTCAGAATTCCCAACCTCCATTCCAAGGCTATTGAATGTTTGATCAGGGCAAGAGACAGAAAATAGAATGAGAATCTGATTAAGTACAGGCTCAGTGGCATCGGCTTATGCATGAAAACTGGCTGACAAAGGCAGACATTGCTTCCCAGAAATCATATTTTGTACCCGCACTGCCAGCAAGGAGAAGCGGAGACAGACATGCATTTTCTGCTGCACTTTGATAAATTCTCTCTGACTGGACAAACATTCACAAGAAATCCTGTGCTTGCCAGAATCAGAATAGCTTTGAAGAAACAGATATGTACAGTATCTTTGCTACTATTTTAGTATAATTTTAGATTGTTTTTATTCACAAGGAATAACAACACCCAAGAATTAAGTGTACTGAAAGAATTATGGAGTGTTCAGACAAAATTTGAACTTGGTTGTTGTTATCCCTCCTAAACTTCTTTTATTCTTTTACCCCTTCTATATTGGTTTTGATTATCTAGTAACTGAGGACTAGATGAATTCTGTTGTCAGACTTCTTACTGTTGTATAAAACAATATCTTTGTTTATGACCAATTTCTCTGGATTTTGCAATAAAAATACCTGCTTTTATTTTCAAAAATATTTCTTATGCTTAGAAAATCTTTATAATCACTGCAAATACATCTGTTTCCTCTATCTCTTAATAATAAGGAATACTCATTCCAGCGATAGGTGTTTAAAACATTAATTGGATTGTAGTGGTCTTAGTAAATAGCTTCTCTCCAATGCTAACTATTGCTGTGCCAAATCATTTAATTTCAGTATACCATTCATTACTATCAGGAAAATCCCAGCATTAACACAATATACATATAAGTAAAATATACTGTACTATTAGTTGGTGGTACGGTGTCATAATGGTTAGCATTAGTACTTTACAAAGCTGGGTCCCTAGGTTTAATTCCAGACCTGGGACGATACCTGTGAGGAGTATGTATGTTCTTCTGTTCATGGACTATAGGTTTTTTACATGTGCTCTGTGTCACGGTCGGCATCCCTCCCCTAGTGGGTGCTCTAATTGGCTAGCCTTTGGACTTTATTATTATCTGGTGTGTCTTGTTTTCATGCTGTTATTTAAATGTGGAGCCTCGGGTGTTTTGGGGCTCAGCATTTGGAAGACGGACACCTGGAAGCCCGCCTATCAGCAGGTACAGGAGTGGCCCAACGGCATAGGCTTCACAACGGCATCCTGACCACTGAGTCCAGGACTCGGCATCCCCAGTCCTGTTTCTGTTCTGTGTCAATGTCTCTGTGTCCTGCTTCCCCCCTTCTGGGGATTTTATCCTTTTTTTGTACCGGATGGATTACCTGGCCTTTCGGATCTTGGACTACCCACCTGGAACTGCCTGGACTTGGATTCCTATGGCTGCTTTACCCCGGGCACCAGATCATGAACTGTAACTCCTCACTGCCTTCACAATAAACCCTGTGTCTTCCCTAAACCTGGTCTGTGGTCCTGTTTCCGGATTCACTGCCTCGCATAGGGTCCAAACACCACCCTCCACGGGAGACCAACCCGGCTCCTGTAACAGAATGCTGAGTCATAACAAGACCCCGCTGATGGCAATCCGGAGAACCCAGGAATCCTTCAAAAACCTTTCTCTCTCGCCTCGGAAGGTATCATTTCTAATTGGATTTTTTTGGGGGACTTTTGTATGACTTTTTCTTTTGTTCTTAAAGATTGAAGATTGAAGATTTTTTTGGGAGCCTCATGTGCTGCCCTCAAAATGGGGGGGGGGGGGGGGTACTGTCAAGGTCAGCATCCCTCCACTAGTGGGCGCTCTAATTGGCTAGCCTTTGGACATTTTAGTATTATCTGGTGTGTCTTGTTTTCGTGCAGTTCCCTGTTCCCGTAACACTCTGGTTTCCTTCCACATTCTAAAAATATACTTGCAGAATAATTGAATAATTTGGAATAATTCAGAAAACAATACTAATTCATATCAGTATATACCACTAAAATGGCACACTCTACATGGCAATTGTTTCTCTTACTGTTTATGTTTTGGAGACATCATCTTGATAAAAATGTATTTTTCATCATATACAGATGGAGCCATATGGAATTATTCTCTCTGACTTGGGGTGGGGCAGAGCAGGGGCAGAGCGGTGGCACTGTGTCTAAGAATCTGTGCCTGTGGCTGGAAAGTTGCCAGTTCAAATCCCGTGGCCAAAAGAGAAATCCTGCTCTGTTGGGTCTCTGAGCAAGGCTCTTAACCCCAGCTGCTCCACAGGTGCTGTATACAGTAAATGGCTGACCCTGCACTCTGACCCCAAGCTTCTCTTTTCCCATCTGTGTGCCTGTGTGTCTTATGGAGAGCACACTGGGGTAGGCGAAAAGACAAATTCCTAATGCAAGAAATTGTATATGGCTAATAAAGTTATCTTATCTTTATTATTTTTATATAATGTGATGCAGGAGTGCACTATTCTGTAAACCCGTCAGATGGTGAAGTGAATGCTTAATGTACCATGTGTCTAACATAAGTAAATCTTATTTCAATAATAAAATTAAGTATATTAGCCCATTACTCCTTTTCTGCAATCATACTGTACAGTAACACGAAAATAATTGTTCTTAATTTTCCATTAAATAAAGTTTGCAGAATTATTAGCTATTGTGCATACAGTACATAGTAATCAGAAAATACATGATTTTTAGTTTTGATTGTAAAATTTATTATACATAGCTTTACAATTATTGGAAAATAATACTAAGACTAGACGTATGTATTAATACCCCCAAAAATGCACCATTGGTACAGCACACGTACTGTATACTACTGTACATGTAGATTCTACGTACTGAAATGGAAATCTAATAAGTAAATTGATTCTGAAAATGTACAGATGCAGCCATTCAAAGTGCACGGCACAGACACGTACCGCAGGTAATTGGCTACGGCGTCGTGCATCGTGATGCGCGATGACGCAAAATACCGCGGTGCGTGATTGGTTGACCGACAGGGGCACTCGTGGTCCGTTTGTCTGTCGTAGAAAGACTTACTGTAAACGTCTTTACTGTGCCCGTTGTAGATATTGAATTTTACCACTGAAGGGAAATCTTAGTAGCTGAGCATAAAAAGAATAGGAGCATACTGTAACGCGTGTGAAGGCCATAAACGATATTAATTTTGGAACATAAACATACAGTATATAGCTGGTCTTGGTACTTTAAAGAAAAAAATACACACCAGTATTCCATTTCTCCCTAAACATTGTAAGCTTCGAAGTCTTTAACTAACGTGATACCGGAGTCAACAAGCATACTTTTAGAATTTGATTAAAAGGGAATATAATATGGAATCGCGTATCTAAAGAATTTAATAACGGTATTCGTGTGCTGCGACAGGGCTGTGTAGGGCTGTTTCGCCTGCCTGTTCATGTGAGCTGTCTTGTAGCCGACTGGTCTAGGTGCGTGACTACCAGCTGGCAGGTTGTGTGTTTGAATCCAGCTGGTGCTGGACTTTTCTTTTAACAAACATTTCTTCGAAAAAATAGAATAGCGATATTATGGACAATCAATTGACTTTTATATTTCAAAATATCGCAACATGATCGATATTTGCGATATTTTGAACATATCTTCCCTTCTGACAGCGGTTCCTGCTTCTATTGTGTGTGTGTGTGCAACAGAGTAAATTTTTATAGAGAAATGGAGGCTGGACAGTATGCGTTACAATATAAACATTTATTAGGTAATTAGATTGCTCATAAACCTAATTGCTTTTTCTACATAAACACAGCGTGATTGCTCTCTGAAAATGCTTTTCCTTTATTTTTAAAGTAGGCTCAGATTTCAACTATAGATCGTATTATTATAAACTGTTTTGGAAAAATGTATTTTATGTAAACCATGTTTGCTATTAATTCATTTAGGGCTAAAATACGTTCATTGTCTTCCAATCGAGTCGAGTTGACATTGGAAGCCTGCCACACCCGGACTGTTAAACCAACGCATTAGCACGTCGCCAGTATTGGTTTTAGTATTCCCCCCCTCTCCCCTCAATTCAATTCAATTCAATTCAAGGTGTTTTATTTGCATGACAGATGGGTACAAGCAGTGTTGGGTATGTATATTGTAACGCTTACGGCAGACAGGCACTGTGTAAGAGCCGGCGCACCAGAGCAGCGCACCGAGGGAGCGTCTGCATTTATAACTTAGTTTTTAAAATCAGTCAAGCAATATGAAGCATCTCCTTTTACTTAGTGCTTGAGCATAAAAATAATAGGAGCATACTGCAACGCGTGTGAAGTCCATAAACAATATTAATTTTGGAACTTAAACATACAGTATATGGCTGGTCTCGGTACTTTAAAGAAAACATACACACCAGTATTCCATTTCTCCCTAAACATTTTAAGCATCGAAGTCTTTAACTAACGCGATACCGGTGTCAACAAGCATACTTTTAGAATTTGATTAAAAGGGAATATAATATGGAATCGCGTATCTCAAGAATTTAAAGACCAGACAATCGCAAACGCATTTTCAATAAAATTATTTTATTCATTCAGCAGTTTGTGAGAGGGACATCCAGCAGGGAGAGACACACACACCGGTTTTCATTGACAAAATTGGTTTTTTTCAATTCCTCTTGTCTAACAGGAATCTGATATTTACACCCGGCGCGGCACCGAGGGGGCGTCTGCATTTATAACTTAGTTTTTAAAATTAGTCAAGCAATATGAAGCATCTCCTTTAACTTTTAAGTCCCTTACTGTATTTTTGTATTATATTCCCTATTAATCAAACTCTAAGAGTATGTATCGGCTTGTCAGTCAGGTCTTTTTTTCTCTATTTCAATTGTCGTTTACACATGCACGACTTTAAAAGCTAGCAAGACAGGTTTCGATTCACATTAGCTGGCGAGCCTTGTTAAAAAAACTAATGATAATGTAACATGCCACTGTTTGTTCATGAACAAAGTTATACTGAGATTTCCTTAGATACGCGATTAAAAAATAAATAAAAATTTGAATCTCCTGCGGAACACATTCCATAAGAATCAGCGGTTCTACAATATATATCGCCTTTAAAGGTGGCTTCTCAAAACGCTTTACGGGATAAAAACAACCAGAACAGCAGCAACAACAATATTGTATTTCATTGCACTTTGAAAACCAAGTAATAACTTAACTCAGTACGTGCAAACGTTTTGTATGTTGCTGTCGTGAATGCCTGCGTACCCATAAGTATCTTATTTGCCTTGAGTCCTGTCTACAGTATATTTGTCCCCCTACCCCCTCTCTCCCTCAATTCAATTCAATTCAAGGTGTTTTATTTGCATGACAGATGGGTACAATTCTTGTTGGGAATGTATACAGTACTTTGATATTTACACCCGGCGCGGCACCGAGGGAGCGTCTGCATTTATAACTTAGTTTTTAAAATTAGTCAAGCAATATGAAGCATCTCCTTTAACTTTTAAGTCCCTTACTGTATTTTTGTATTATATTCCCTATTAATCAAACTCTAAGAGTATGTATCGGCTTGTCAGTCAGGTCTTTTTTTCTCTATTTCAATTGTCGTTTACACATGCACGACTTTAAAAGCTAGCAAGACAGGTTTCGATTCACATTAGCTGGCGAGCCTTGTTAAAAAAACTAATGATAATGTAACATGCCACTGTTTGTTCATGAACAAAGTTATACTGAGATTTCCTTAGATACGCGATTAAAAAATAAATAAAAATTTGAATCTCCTGCGGAACACATTCCATAAGAATCAGCGGTTCTACAATATATCTTATATATTATAATATATCTACAATAAATCTTGTGACTTTTGAAATTTACTGGGGGTGGACCACGTCTGTAAATTTCGATGGGTCCAGAGGCAAAAGTGCCTTGCCTTGCAATCTCCGGGAAACCATTAGTACGATGGTGAATCGGAGATTCTCAACCCTTGCTGCGTACGACTGGAAAAGAATTCGTGATCGGATCAACGAAATGCTTCGTAGGAGGAGGCGCTCTTTTCCTCTTGTCTAACAGTCTGTCCACAAACAAAACATTCCTGTTAGACAAGAGGAATTGAAAAAAACCAATTTTGTCAATGAAAACCGGTGTGTGTGTCTCTCCCTGCTGGATGTCCCTCTCACAAACTGCTGAATGAATAAAATAATTTTATTGAAAATGCGTTTGCGATTGTCTGGTCTTTAAATTCTTGAGATACGCGATTCCATATTATATTCCCTTTTAATCAAATTCTAAAAGTATGCTTGTTGACACCGGTATCGCGTTAGTTAAAGACTTCGATGCTTAAAATGTTTAGGGAGAAATGGAATACTGGTGTGTATGTTTTCTTTAAAGTACCGAGACCAGCCATATACTGTATGTTTAAGTTCCAAAATTAATATTGTTTATGGACTTCACACGCGTTGCAGTATGCTCCTATTCTTTTTATGCTCAGGCACTAAGTAAAAGGAGATGCTTCATATTGCTTGACTGAT
The DNA here is from genome assembly GCF_055471065.1 of Atractosteus spatula. Classification (NCBI taxonomy): domain Eukaryota; kingdom Metazoa; phylum Chordata; class Actinopteri; order Semionotiformes; family Lepisosteidae; genus Atractosteus; species Atractosteus spatula. The sequence goes on along the minus strand of NC_142709.1, from coordinate 45,060,412 downwards.
TTTAAAAACTAAGTTATAAATGCAGACGCTCCCTCGGTGCGCTGCTCTGGTGTGCCGGCTCTTACACAGTGCCTGTCTGCCGTAAGCGTTACAATATACATACCCAACACTGCTTGTACCCATCTGTCATGCAAATAAAACACCTTGAATTGAATTGAATTGAATTGAGGGGAGAGGGGGGGAATACTAAAACCAATACTGGCGACGTGCTAATGCGTTGGTTTAACAGTCCGGGTGTGGCAGGCTTCCAATGTCAACTCGACTCGATTGGAAGACAATGAACGTATTTTAGCCCTAAATGAATTAATAGCAAACATGGTTTACATAAAATACATTTTTCCAAAACAGTTTATAATAATACGATCTATAGTTGAAATCTGAGCCTACTTTAAAAATAAAGGAAAAGCATTTTCAGAGAGCAATCACGCTGTGTTTATATAGAAAAAGCGATTAGGTTTATGAGCAATCTAATTACCTAATAAATGTTTATATTGTAACGCATACTGTCCAGCCTCCATTTCTCTATAAAAATTTACTCTGTTGCACACACACACACAATAAAAGCAGGAACCGCTGTCAGAAGGGAAGATATGTTCAAAATATCGCAAATATCGATCATGTTGCGATATTTTGAAATATAAAAGTCAATTGATTGTCCATAATATCGCTATTCTATTTTTTCGAAGAAATGTTTGTTAAAAGAAAAGTCCAGCACCAGCTGGATTCGAACACACAACCTGCCAGCTGGTAGTCACGCACCTAGACCAGTCAGCTACAAGACAGCTCACATGAACAAGCAGGCGAAACAGCCCTACACAGCCCTGTCGCAGCACACGAATACCGTTATTAAATTCTTTAGATACGCGATTCCATATTATATTAGCAGAAAAGCTTAAAACTACCACTTTTTCACACGCTATTTCACATGCTAGTTAAATACTTCGATGCTTAAAATCGTTAGGGAGAAATGGAATACCGGTGTGTATTTTTCCTTTAAAGTGCCGATTCCTGGAATCTGACTGGCTGACACCCCTTTGAAGTGGTTCCATAAAATCTGGTATACGGAAAAGAAAACGTTGATAAATACAAGTGTCTTTTAATACACTCTTTGCTGTGCTCTTGAGGATCCTTGTGATATTTTAAGCTCTAGTTGAATGATAGGTGTCGCATTTTAAATCATTTTCGTAGTTAGAAATTATGAAACGCCCTGTTAAAAGCAAGGAAGTTTTTATGCCCGTTGAAGTAAAACAAAATGCCTGACAAAGTATGGCTTGGACAGATTCCAAGTGCTTGTACAAATGTGCTAAAGAAATTATACTTTGAGTATACAGCTTGTCCAAAGTCATCCATTATTAATACTATTAGTAATATCTTCAGTAAAGGCTTTGATGCATAAATATTTCTGATAAAGGTAGGTTGTGTACTTTTGTCCAACTGAGCAATCTTGCTTTCATAAAATATACCAACATTTTAATGACTGATGATTAACATGCTGTAATACACAGTTCCCCCTGGCGGTTTTACAAGGCGACGCCGGATAGTTAACCACGTGACACCACGTTAACTGCGTCATACCGCGTGATACTGTGACACGCCCACCGGGGTATGCCGCGAAATACCTCACGCATTTTGAATGGCTGCATCTGTAGAGAGCTTTGCAAAAAATATATTGGTGCTTTTAGAAAATATATTTCAAGGATGTAACTGCTGTGCTACGTGCAGTCAACAAAGTACGCACTGTTTAGGTTACTTTAGAAGACAATGTACCAAAACAATATATGCTGTCTGGGTCATTAGATTAGCCAAAAGTAACTGATAAGCTTTGAAAAACAAATCTAGTGGTGCTTCTTCTTTCGTTTTTATGATGTAATCTGTTTTGTCTTAAGGAAAGGGGAAGTGTTAGAAGGGACAAAGTGCTGAGCTTTCTCTTACAGCACAACATCTTATAAAAACCCTGTACTGCTTGTAACAAATTGAGTCTCTGATGCACTTTGCAGAGTGACAACAGGGCTCCCAATATTGCAATATTGAAATAAAGACCTTACTCAGGTGAGAACTCTCTCTTGTGGCTTCCTTGATAGTTATATTTCCATGACAGTACACATAGAATTGAAACTATATTCACTATTGTATTAGCAGCTATAACAGATACATATTTTAAAACAAATCTCAAATCTTTTAAAACAGAAAATATTAACCCTATTTCACAATGTGCCCAGAAGGTGTAAAGACTGAAAAGACTGAGCAGCAGGGGGCTGTTTCACAAAGTGAGCAAGATATGTTTAAAAAAGTCTGGATTTTCGGTTTCAAGAAGCAAGGTCAAATTGTATCCAATAGGGAATTAACTCAGTGAAGTTGGCCCCCTTACAAAAAACACAAACACCAAAACCCCCCACAGTACCTCATTGGTGTTGGTTTGTGCTATTAAAAGTAGCTTGTGCTAATTCCAAGATATCAACAAAAACCTGTTGACAAATTTGTGCAATTAACTATTGGTCTATTAACAATGACTAGTCTAATCCAGATGTGGATTTATGACGGATTATTGGAAAAAGGTCAAGATTAAAGCTTTATTCGTTTTTTCCAGTGCTTTCTATTGTGTCTTGGTCAAAGCTTGACTAAGTTAGCAACATGATCTAAGGTTTAGGTTTGAGCACAGGTAGGTCAATAGCAGTTTTATTCTCTTCCATGGTTTATATTGCACTCAAAACAAAGACCTTAAAACCTTTCAGATTAATCTTTTTTCTGAGAGTGTAGCAAAGGTGTGAAAACTGCCATAAAGGGATTAAAGAATACTGGTAATTTGACCACCTGAGTGTAAGACAACCAACTGAAACTACAGGTGTGAGCCTGGCCAGTACCTGGATAGGAGACCTCCTGGGAAAGCTAAGATTGCTGCTGGAAGAGAGTTTGCTGTACTCCTCACCTTTGGATACCTCTAGAAACCCTCCTGTGTTTCTTTTTTAATAAAAAAAAAAATCAAAATGGGGTTCCATGTTAATTCCTTCTGCATGTGTGCCATTGACAATAGAGAGCTATACTCCCTTCCAGAGGTCAGAAAATGAATCCAGGTGTTCAGATCCCCTGCTGCTGTTCCACAGCATCAGGCTTAATAATCGTTATCATCTATGATGTAACTCTGCTACTAAACCAAAGCTTTAGTCTGTTTGAATAAGCTAAATTAAAAACAACTAATGGTACTTATTTTGTATACACGGTACTTATTTTATACAAGTGTATCTGTAGCATTCACAACAATAATGTCAGCAAGTATTCATGGAAAGAGTTAAAACATTACACTGTAGCATTTTATAAAGTACAGTATGTAGCGGCAAGGCTTATTAAAAATACAGGGATTAAGTTTGCTGTTCCCTTGCCAGTCCCTCTCTCCCTCATCTAAGTGGTGCTGGATTCCATTTGGTTCACATTTAAGGTGTTTTTCTAGCTGATAGAATTTCCTGATAAGGAACAACTCCCAAGGCTGAGATTCACCAGCCACCCTAATAAATGGTCATACTGTCTGGGAGATTCCAAGGGAGAGTCTCATCCCAGGTTGTTTACAACCCTAATGTCAGAGAGCATGGTTATTCATCCTCCACCTTGATCAGCCAGTCAGGAACTGGTAGGGCAGGGTAAACCCACGTGGGTCTCGAATGCCCGCTGAACATTCAACCAATGAACGACCGTAGTTCCTCCAGATAAAACAGACAGCACAGATCCCAGAAGGGGCTCCTCCAGGACATTGTCAGACTCATCTCGGACAATCACGTAACGGCCAGTGTGTCTGAGTGCCAGGAATTTACTTTGTTCTAAGAGTCGAGAACGGAGGTCGCCGCCTGTAACCAAAGGATCCTCCCAAGGTTAGCCCAGCAGCAAGCCTCGTGAACTGCTGGTACCCCACTGCGAACGTTCGCCTGATTAATGAGTGAACTACGGTCGGAACTGTGGACAGCTGAATATCAGGATTCAGGACTACAGCTACATCGGGAATGAATCGGTCTTCTTTCCGTCTTAAGAGTGTGACTTGCTTGGACCCGTTATCCAGCAAGGTCGGTTTTCTAATAACAAAGAATCATTTTGTGACTTACTGCTACAATTAATAATTGTCCCAGTAAATACACAAAACACCTACAAGTATATAAGCCTTATATAGTTTAAGCAAATGAGTCAAAATTTTTCCAAAATAGGTAGCAAGTGACTGAGTTAAAGAATTTAACGTAGAAAATATTTATGAAGTACAGCAGGTGGAATACGGCTGTGTATCTTATTTTTTAATAACATTCAGAGGTGTTAATATACTTTGGGTATTTTATTTTCAGCTATCAAAAATTCCCTTTAGTTAAATAATTCCATACTATTATTCAATATTCATTGCATTGAATGAAGTACAGGAGGGAAACAGATTAAATGAAATAGTTGTTTCACTAATATTTAACACACCACACATGCTACCTATCAATTATCTTTGGCCAGTGAATCACACAGCCGAATCACTCCATGGCATGGCGCAGCACAGTGAAGTCAGTTTAATGTAGCAATGAATTTGCCACATATTCTGAATGGCTGCGTCTGTATGTTAGGATTTTGAATCTCTTATATGATTAATAAACATTGGATCCTTGAGGTTCCTCATTAGTGTCTTAGGAGAAATTATAATCAATTATTCTCAATTTAATAATTATGTAACTATAACTAAAATCTGTCTGTGTTAAAACCTCTTTTATAATTAATAAAAAATAGATTGAAAATATAGATTGAAAGTTATTAGGGACTGAGCAATGCCATACTGTAAATTATTGACTTATTGCACTGTGGGGAGCATGGAGTCTAAGGTATCGCTGAACTGCTGCCTTGATTTTTTAATTCCTTAAGCTATAAATGATGGGGTTGAGCAAAGGAGTGAAGAACTTGTATGCGGTACCAATGAAGATACGTCCATCTGGGGGGGTGTTTTGCACTCTCAACCCAATGTACACAACAGCAGCAGACACATAGTACAGAAATACCACTGTCATGTGTGAAGAGCACATTGAGAAGGCCTTCTTACGGCTCTCCACAGTTTTCAGTTTCATAACTGAATACAGAATTCTGCAGTATGTCCATAGGACATAGAAAAAGGGGACATAGATTGAAAACATGGCAAATAAAAGAAGAATATTTGCTTGAGCTGTAATGTCACCACAGGCTAATGACATTGCAGTTGGGTAATCACACACAATGTGTTGGATAAAGTTTGATTTACAGTACGGAAACATACTTGCCATTACTATTGATGGAAGAGGTGCAAGAAATCCCAACACCCAATCTGTGATAATCATTGTGATACAGACCTTGGTGTTGATGATGGTGTTGTAATGCAAAGGCTTTACTATTCCAGCAAATGGATTATAAGCCACAGCTGCTAAAAGAAATCCTTCAGCAGCAGGCAATATAATGAAAAAATACATCTGTGCAAAACAACTGAGAAAGAGATGGTGTTATCACAATGCAAAAGAATTGCCAGCAGCTTTGGTATGACAGTACATGTCAGCATAATATCTAATAAAATTAATATCCACAAGAAGAAGTACATGGGTGTGTGGAGCCAGCGGTCCAGGCCGACTAACACCACAATCAGCAGATTACCCAGGATGGTGACAAGAAAGAGGAAGAGGAAGAAGATGAAGAGTGCAATGTAGTGCTACTGCAGTCCAGGCAATCCCACAAGGATGAATTCATTGTACAGAGTTCTATTGGAGTCACTCATGGCTCAGTGTCTTAAAAGTCACTTGCACAAAACAGGAGAGCCGAATGCAAATACAATGGATTAGCTGTGGTTTGGAAAAAATCACAGAACCTGGAAGAATAATAATGGATAATGAATAGTTTGTAAATAAGAAAAACTTTTTTTTATTTTACTGAACATAACAAAGCTCAGCTTGTTCATTGCAAAATCATGTAGCATGTTTTTGCCCTTCCAAAAATGTATACAGTAGATTAGTCCTAAGAAATGAATTATCCAACTGCAGCAGTGATTACATGTCTAACATTTCAAACAGGTGGTCTAGTTGACACTGACAGTGCTGTCTACTTCTCCATAGCAGTTCTTGCTCCCTGAGTGTTCTTTCCTTTTGAAGGTTTTTAATCTGACATCCACTGAAACATTGAGGCTTTCTTAATTGACATAAAAGGCTGGTGAAATACACTGATTCCACGGACACTGAAGCCACCTTACTTTCTGCAGTAATATTTCCTTTATCACATAACACTGAAGAAAATGCCTCATTTTCTACTTCTTTAAAGTCCACAGGTATCATGCTACAGATGCAGCCATTCAAAATGCGCGGGGGATACCGTATTATTTTGCAGTATGCTGTACGCAGTCTACCGCAAGCTACCGGTAAATACCGCGAGTTACCATAAATTCTCCTATAATACGACAAGCAAAATAATAGTATCCGGAATTTCCGCAAGGTGGAGCTAATAAAGCTCAACCTCTCATGTTTGAGCTGTGGCCATCAAAGTCTTTAACGAAGATATTACTAATAGTATTAATAATGAATGACCTTGGACAAGCTGTAAGTGTAAACTCAAAGTATTGCCCTGGTCAACATTCTTTTTTTCATTGACCGTCTTTGTAAAAGTAACACCACAGCATTACGCAATCACGCATTTGTTTCCAATCATGCAAAGTACAGTAATTTTTGAGAATCGATTCACCATGCCTTTCACATGTTCATAAAAGAGATTGATTTAGGAACATAAACATATTACCGTATGAAAACTGTACTGTATACAATATGTATATGTATATTTAATGTCTTAACTGTGCCCGTTTAAGTATTGAATATTCATATCTAATTTTACCACTGAAGGGAAATCTTAGTAGCTGAGCATAAAAAGAGTAGGAGCATACTACAACGCGTATGAAGGCCATAAACGATATTAATTTTGGAACATAAACATACAGTATATGGCTGGTCTCGGTACTTTAAAGAAAACATATTCATTATGACCAGAATCGGTCTTGAGATATTTTTAACTTGATTTACAGTATTTGAGAGGTATGTCTTAACACCGATACTACAGTGCGTAAATACTGCTCACGTATATGTTTCTAGGTTTATATTATGCATTTCATATGGTCAAATTACTTTTGAGCAACTAATAAGAAGCGCGAAACGGTATGCGTTTTAGTTTCGTTTTGTGCTGGGACTCTGCTTTTAACAATGTCGCCGTGGATTGATTAGAGATATCAAGTACATACAAGTCATTTTTTAAATGTTGTAGTTCGTCTTGTAAAAATGTTATGAGTACATCATCTTTCAACAATTACACAGGTTCTGTTTCCATATTGCGGATTTTGGTTACGTAATATTATTTTCTAAATTTCACGTTGTGAACATATGATTTGGGCAAACAGAGCCGCAAAGAAGTACATTATGGGTTGTTGTTTTTTTTTTGCAGTTTTATCTAGAACAAGCGATGCTTAAACCTTTGTCTGATTCTTGTGAAACTATCCACACGACAGTTACAGTACCTAGGAGTTGACTTCAGTGATGTCACTGATGGGATGTTTCTAAAAATCCATCCTCTGTAAAACGTCTTCTCTAGTTGTCCTGCAGATGTATTCGCTAATGAAGCTGTGTGTTCTGAGCCTGGATCTCTACATTTCTGTATGAACCAGCTTAGAGGGCTAAAGACAGCTTGTGTTTAAATTGAGTGTAAGGCAATTTATGCTTCTAAAGTCATGGTCAGCATTTATTATTGTACTGTGCTGTAAACTTGTTCTGTGCCTAGTCACATTATTTGATAGCGATTTTATAGCGTTATCAAATCCGGTGGCGCTGTGTGTTAGTTTCCTAACTCCCATGTCACATGGTCTGTGATTGAAACCTGTGAAACCGGTTTAATTCGTCACAGCCAGCACTCCGGCAGAAAGGGGGTTGTACTCGTAAAGTACAAGCAGGCGAGATTTCTAGCGAAAGACACCTCCCCCCCCCCCCCCCCTATACTATTCAAATTGTATTACAGCATTGTAATTACACATTGTAATTGTATTACACATTGTATACATGCTTAAAAGAGAAGAGAGAAAACGCGAGCCTTCTTCAGGTGTGAGGGTCTTCTGCTCAGAATGAAATGCTAAAATGTAATGTAGGCTCTGAATGGGTTCAATTATGATTTGGGCTTGATTAAGGTCGCTGCCTTTCATCTAAAGCCCTACTTGAATCCTTCTAAACTAAAAATCAGTGTTAGTGAGTTCTAAATAAAGAGGTATCCAGGTAACAGTGAAACGGGCGGACAGTCTGGGGAGATCGCCCGTTTTCCATGTAAAGAGTTCCCTGGTTCCGCACCCCTTGGTGTTTCTCTCGCTCTCTCGGGTCACCTGATCATTAGCTCGAAAGATTTCAGTGCTTTGTGTATATTCTAATGGTAGTGGGGGCAGGGTGTGTGGGAACAGGTTTGGTTGAAATTGCATTGGAGATCTATGTTCTTCACACCTGAAACATTTTCTCTGAAAGCATTTTCTTCGCAGTTTAGCCGATCTTGTTACAGCATGTTACAGTTTACTATTATTAACCATATTAATTTTAAGTGCTTAATGCCATTTTTTGACCAGGCACGATTATTCTTAAGTCCATATCTTCGCAAGGGAATCAGTACGAATTGCAATACTAAATAAATGACCGCAGGCACTTTCCACCCCCTCTGCCAGCAGGAACATTCCTATTCTTAGCTCAGCAGCTCATTACAAACCGGGTTTTTTTACACAGCGATACAGCTGTACACAAAGAAAGTGGAATACAGTGATACTACCTGCTATACAGATACATATGTTTAGATATTTAGACCCTTAAATTAATATCATTATTAATAATAATGATTATAATAATAATAATGATAATTGGCCAGTGAAAGCTCTGTTGTCCTTCACATCAATGCCTGAAACATTTTACCGAACCCAGGATTTTACAGAGAGGGAGGAGGCGCGGAGCTCAGCAGTACAGAACGAACATTCTGCTGCCTGGAGCGCTTATGGCAGCAATCACGTCTGCATTTATAACTTAGTTTTTAAAATTAATCAAGCAATATGAAGCATCTCTTTTTACTTTTAAGTCCCTTAATTATCATTAAGCACAGCTTTCTCACCACTTAGACTACTTTTTGATACCATCCTTAGTCAAACCAGAAACGTGTTGTTCTGTCTAATGCCATTACAAGTGGAAAGATTACAGATTTTAATCGTCTTTAATTTTGTTATGTTATACATTTTAGAAACGTTTCATCCATACAAACACCACAAAACTATTTTCTATTGTATTTCTGAATAGTATGTTACACTTAGTTCACTGTTTTAAATACATCTAATTAAGAAAGTTAGGTGTTAGCATAAACTATTAGCAATCAATAATATTAAATTTAGCACTGTAATAAGCTGTTGCACTTTCCCCCGCATCTTGTAAAAATATATTTTCATTGTTCAAATATACATTAAGTCTGACTATCATATAATAAGTGAAATACAAAACTAAAGAAAAAATAGGGTTAAATATAATTCAAAATATTTTGCTAACAATGTTAACTGTTTATGAATAATAAAATGTATTAACTAAGGAGTAGGATGGCACAGTTGTTAGTATGTTTTTTGTTTTGTTTCTTTTTCATAAATACAACAGTATATGTCTCAGTGGCTTTCAAAATTAAATTATGCATGCAAACCTGTGAACTAGAAAGATAACTAAGATATCCATCCATTTATAATGGTGGCGAAGTGGTTAGCATTGCTATCTTGCAGCACTGGGGTCCTAGGTTCAATTCCTGCCATCCTGTGTGTGTGGGGTTTACATGTTCTCTCTGGGTTACATGGTTTTTCTCCATATGTGTGATATGATTCCCTCTCGCACTCCAAAACATACTGGTAAGTTAATTGGTTTATGGGAAAACTGGCCCTGGTGTGTGTGTGTTTGTGTCTGTCTGTCCTGTGATGGACTGGCGCTATGTCCAGGGTGTATTCTGCCTTGTGTCCGTTGCTTACTGGGATAGGCTCCAAATCCTCTGTACTGGATAAAGAGATTAGAAATGGATGGAAGTAAGGCACTGTGTGGATGGAACTATACACAGTGTTAGAAACCCACTATGAAATGGCAGCATCTCACTGAGAATGAAATATTTTATAGTGCTGGCTTAAGGAAACAGCCTTTCCACCTCTCTTGCACATCAGTATCCATACCTAGTTATTTAAACAAATTGCCTCTAATTATAAACATCTTAATATGCTGGCTCTGTGGATCCGCGTCAGCTATGTTTGCCCATTCCTTCAATTCATGTGCATCCAACACACAGTTCAATGCCAGCAACTACACATAATCTAAAATACAATCCTTATTTCAGTATCTATGTAAACATATAGTCTGTTAACTTCATCATCTTCATCAAAAGTATGCCTAACCCCATTAGGAAGTGTTCTTGTTATAAGTGTATTTCTCAGCTTTCCCCAAATTATCTTCTTCTTACCAACATCTCTAGTCTTTTATCCTGCAATAACTCAGCCAACACTTAAATATCCAAAAGCTGCTTGTGTTAATTTCTTTAAATCACAAATATCATGTGTAAATACTGGCCATGTAATACTCTGCATTGTGGAATAATAGTTTATTTTAAAGGGAACTAGAGAAACTAAGAACTAGAGAAATCAAGAAAGGCTTTTTTTCTAGAATTAATAAATGCACATCCTGTTCACTGGGGAAATTAAATCCACACTGAGCAATCTTCAATATGTTCAGAATATGACAGCAAGAATCCTATCAGGGATGCATTACACCTGTTTTCAAGTCCTTGCACTGGTTACCTATCAGATTTCGAGTCAACTTCAAAATCCTTATCCTCCTTATATACTGTCCTACAACTGTTATTATTGATCACCAAATTATTGTACTTGATATGACTTCATTCAGCCTTTCCTGAACGTCTATGACAGGCAGAGAGAGTGCTGTTTCTGGTGCGATCTTTTGCAGCTGACATTTCACTGTTTTATACGAACAAGAAATTAGATTGCTCATAAATCAGTTATTCTATATAAACACAGCGTAATTGCCCTCCGAAAATCCTCTTTTTCTTGTTCGTTTTAGAGACCTTGATCGAAACTTATTTTAGATATCAGAAAGGATTTATTTTCTCTGTATTTCCTACATTGCTTTGTCGAGATTTTAACTTTATATCTAACTTTATATCTAGGCTCAGATTTCAACTATAAATCGTACAGTAATTAATAGCAGTAAATACTGATGTTTTGCGCCCTCTTACCACAAAAATATATGTTTTGTAGTTGGGATTAACTTTATTTCGTACGCGTAGCTACTCCGATTCGGACACCGAACAGTTAAAGATGGCGGCAAATCAGACACCCAGAGAGGGGGGGGCGTCTTCTCGCCTCCATAACTAAAATGCCAAATAGGAGTGGCTTAAGCGACATACACAGTCGTGTAACTGACAGTTTGAGGTAGCCTATCGTGTAAATTTCACTTTGTTGCTGATAGGTTAAGCTTTCGAAACTCTGCCCCAAAGTCATGTGACTGATTTTTCGCCCTGTTTCGTTGGTTAAACGTAATGATCACAAGCACCACCATGGTAACTGGGATGTGTAGTTTTTAATTCCGTTTGAATTATAACTGTACGTACTGTCTTCATATTTGGCCAGGGCTTTAAAGAGAAGGCGCGTCAAAAAATTTCGGTGCCGTCGTCTCCGCTTTAAAGGTACCCCCGTGCTGGAAGAATTTGACCTCGGAATGTTTGCCCAGCGTAGTTATAGTGGACATAAAAACAAGAGTTCGCTGGCATTATATCCTAGAAGACACAGACCGGCGCCAGACCGGTAAATGCCTGATGAACTAGGGATTGGACAGTTTCCAAGTGCTTGTACAATCGATGGAAATGTTCAAATAAATGTGCAAAAGAAATAAACAAAATAATCATTTATTTCTTTATCATATTGGCTAGCTAATGTCCTCTCTTTGCTAGTTAGTGGCTGTGTTTCTGCGTTGGGTAGCAACGGGTGACTGTTCTCAGGCGGAAGATGTAAACAGCTTAATTTTCGTGTTAAATAATTTTTAAAAATTAAAATTCATTCTATACAGCAATCACATATTTGGGTACCGTTTCACAAAACTTTCATGCTTAAAATGTTTAGGGAGAAATGGAAGACTGGTGTGTATTTTTTCTTTAAACTATCAAGACCAGCCATACACAGTACAGTTTATGTACATACAGTAATGTTTATGTTCCTAAATTAATATCGTTTATGACCTTCAGATGCGTTATGCTCCTCTTCTTTTTATGCTCAGCTACTAAAATTTCCCTTTAGTGGTAAAATTCCATATAAATATTCAAAACTAAGCGGATTAAAATGTGCACAGTAAAGACATTAAATGATTAAATCTTTTCACTACCAACCAATGCACCACGAGTGCCCCTGTCGGTCATTTTGGCCAGCCAATCACTTACCGCGGTGCCCTCCGGTGCCCTGCGGGTAGGTTACTGTACCGCGGGTTTTTACCGCTCATTTTGAATGGCTGCATCTGTACCTACAGTACCTAATTGTAAACCATTACTTTGTGTATTATTTTGTGTTCCCAACAGACTATAAATTAAAACTATTTTTTTATATAGCCGGATGAGAAATTTAAAATTTTTGAAACAGCCCAGAGAACGCAGATCATGAAACAGGACAATGATTCAAAACATACTGTAAGATGACCAGAGGAAGGGTCATTCAGGACCTGTATTTCAGGAACGATCTGCTCAATATACTTGACTTAGACCTGACTAAGATGGCCACTAAGAGAAATCAGCTGACCTGCAGACAGAAAGGGGTCAGTCCGAAAAACAACAAGACACAGGTTGGTCTCATCAGGAAACAAAATATATATGCCCTGGAACCAGTGAACCGGCGCGGAAGCCAGTAGTTGAATGCGTTTGTAGGCGATACTGGTATCAAGACGGTGTTTGTACGGATTTAAGAATAACGGAATTAACGGAAATTAAAAAAGGATTATGGTTTACGGTTTGGGATTTGGATACAGCGCGGATTTGTGGAGTTCTACGGACTTTGGAACTGGGACTGAATAAGGACTGAGAGAATGGATTGCGGACTGGCTTGGAAGACGGACGAGCTGGAGAAACAGCGAAAAACGCCACAGGAATTAAAAGAGAAGTGTGTTGTGAGTACTTGTCTCTACAGTACATAAACCTTTCCCCCGGAGACACCACAATTGGTGGAGGATGCGGGCAGTTTTCTGACATTCTGGGCATTCCCGACAATATTTCTCAATGGCCTTATATATACCTGGCCAAAAGAACAGAGCGAGCAGTCTCTCAGCTGTCTTCTTCACGCCCAGGTGTCCTCCCAGGAGGTGGCTATGGGCCAGGTTGCTCCACTTCTTCTTGATCCCTCTTCTGCACCTGGTAGAGGAGATTGTTTTTCACCATGAAATAAGGGTAACTCAGGGCACTGTTATCATTACAGAACTTTCCCTCAATTTTCCTCACATGTCCCCATGCATGTCTCAAATTTCCGCAAGGTGGAGCTAATAAAGCTCAACCTCTCATGTTTGAGCTGTCGCCATCAAAGTCTTTAACGAAGATATTACTGATAGTATTTATAATGAATGATCTTGGACAAGCTGTAAACTCAAAGTATTGCCCTGGTCCAAATTCTTTTTTTCATTGACCGTCTTTGTAAAAGTAACACCACAGCATTTCGTTGATCCAATCACGCATATTTTTCCAATCATGCAAAGTACAGTAATTTTTGAGAATCTCCAATTCACCATGCCTTTCACATGCTCATAAAAGATATTGATTTACAGTAGGAACATAAACATTACCGTATGCAAACTGTACTGTAGTCTTTATGTATATGTATATTAAATGTCTTTACTGTGCCCGTTTTAGTATTGAATATTTATATGGAATTTTACCACTGGGCATAAAAAGAATAGGAGCATAATGCGTGTGAAGGCCATAAACGATATTAATTTTGGAACATAAACATACAGTATGACAATACAGTAAGTAAACTGTATATGGCTGGTCTCTGTACTTTAAAGAAAAAATACACACCAGTATTCCATTTCTCCCTAAACATTTTAAGCATCGAAGTCTTTAACTAACATATGAAATAATATGTGTATAAAAAGTGGTAGTTTTAAGGTTTTAGAATTTGATTAATAGGGAATATATGGAATCGCGTATCTAAAGAAATTAATAACAATATAATTATATTCATGTACTGCAACACAATAGTATACGCTGTACAATGTCTGTTGATACTGTTTGTGTAGGGCTTTTTCACCATTCATTGCACAATCTTGCAAGTGGTGCTGTGGTCTAGGTGCCGCACTTGTAAATGACAAGTTGGCTCTTCAAATCCAGCCTGTTCTGTGACTTTTCTTTCAACAAACATTTCTTTGAAAAAATAAAATAGCAATATTATGGATAATTAATTGACTTTTTATATTTCTAAAGATCACAACATGTTCGAATCAAAGTCATTTTTTAATAACAATGAATAGTCACCTTCTTTGCTTCTGACAATGGTTCCTGCTTCTGCTTTCTGCTTCTACCGTTTGGGAATCCCTTTAGATCTCACCTTTAAAGGTGCTATATAAAGGCGCTGATTCTTATGGAATGTGTTTTAGGTAATAAACCTATTACTTGATTCTTATGGATGCCCGGTTCCGCCGCGGATTAAAAAAAAAACATGAATTGCGTATCTAAGGAAATAGCAAGCTATATTCATGCACAAACAGTAGGATGTTACATTATTAATTTGGTTGTCTCCTCTTGCCAGAAAGCTCTTAATTGCATTTTGAGTGCGGTTTTTGACTTTTTTTAAATTACAACCCATAAATAAAGCTGATACTGTTTAGACTTTTAATTATTTTAAACTGTATTACAGCAGCACAATGCACAATGCAACATAAATCACTACCTTTGTCTTCTGCGTAATAATGTTCACCTCTCTGTCCAGCAAATTAACAATAGTAATAATAATAAACTTTATTGTATATAGTGCCTTTTAAGGTGGCTCCTCAAAGCGCTTTACAGGATAAAAACAATAACAACAATACTGTTAGGCTAGGCAAACGATTTTTAATTTTTTAAAAAAAAGAAATAAAAAATGAGATATAATGATGTGTTCCAGCTTAGACATTGCACGACTTTAAAACCTATAAAAACAGATTTCAAGAGTTAATAACCACTTTTTATGCGCGAAAAACGGGTGATCTTTTGCAGCTGTTTCACTGTTTTAAACGAATAAGAAATTAGATTGCTCATAAATCGAATCACTTATTCTACATAAACACAGCGTAATTGTTGTCTGAAAAAGCTCTTTTTCTTGTTCATTTTGGAGACCTTGATCGAAACTGATTTGAAATGTCAGAACGGATTTATTTTCTGTGTATTTCTGTATGCGCATTTTCTACATTGCTTTGTTTGTCGAGATTTTAACTTTATATTTAGGCTCAGGATTTCAACTATAAATCGTATACTAATTACTAGCAGTAAATGTAGGCAGTAAAAAAATGTTTTGCTCCCTCTTACCACAAAAATATATATGTATTGTAGCTGGAATGAACTTTTTTTTGTACGTGTCTCTACCTACTGCGACTCGGACATGAAATGGTTAAAGATGGCGACAAGTCAGGCACCCAGAGGTGGGGGGAGGGGTGTCTTTCCGCCTCCATAACTAAAATGCCAAATAGGAGTGGCTTAAGCGATGTACACAGTCGTGTAACTGACAGTTTGAGGTAGCCTATCGTGTACATTTTGCTTTGTTGTTGATAGGTTAAGATTTCTAAACTCAGCCCCAAAGTCATATGAATAATTTTTCGCCCTGTTTCATTGGTTAAACGCAATGATCACAAGCACCACCATGGTAACTGGGATGTGTAGTTTTTAATTCAGTTTGAATTATAACTGTACGTACTGTCTTCGTATTTGGCCAGGGCTTTAAAGAGAGGGCGCGCCAAAATTTATCGGTGCTGTCGTCTGCGCTTTAAAGGTACCCCTGTCACGGAAGAATTTGACCTCGGAACGTTTACCCAGCGTAATATTGTATTTCATTGCACTTTGACAGATTGACTTTAAATCAATTATTGTCAGAATATCCCCACCTCCAAACAAGAACAAAATTGCAACGATTTTATTAACTGGCTGTTTCAGTAACTTAAAATATATATTCAAAGTAATAATTTAACAATATATGTAAATGTTTTAAGATATGTCTATGTTGTGAATGTCTGTAGATTGTATCTTATTTTTAGTTTCACGTTAATTTTATAAGGGAGAGTGTCATAGAGATGACTCCCTTAACCCCCATCTTGATTTAAATACCTTTATTTTTTCACAATCTAGCAATGCCAGACAGAATTCACATTCGCTGCAGCCAAATGGCCTTGCAGATCAGAAAATCAAGGAACAAAACAATTATTGCGCCCAGCTCCTCAATGGGATAGCTTTAACTTGCTAATGCGTTAGTGTAACAGTCCGGGTGTGGCAAGCTTCTAATGTCTCCCGACTTGGGCGAAAGGAACCCGTCTTTCATTGGAAGACAATGAACATATTCTACCCGTAAATGAGAATATAATGCTGGTGCGTGGGCTCGGTGGGGTGCTGTAAAAAAAAATGTGTTTTTTTTTTAAAAAGTCAATTGAGTGTCCATAATATTGCAGTCAGTGAAAAGATGACGGGCATTCTTCCTCCCCCCTACATTCTCAGAGTAGAATAGAATTTATTTTTAGCACAATTTATTACAGTGCTAAATTTAATATTATTGATTACTAATAATTTATGCTAACGCCTAGCTTTCTTAATGCGAGAAGTACTACCGTAAGTAAGTACTGTACTTACTGTACTGTACTTAAGTACTACTGTAAGCAAAAAAAAGGGGTTTTGGGGGGGGGGGGAGAGGTGTCTTTCGCTGGAAGACTCACCCCCTTCTACTTTGAAAATACCTTTAAAGGCGCCATATACAATAAAGTTAATTATCATTACTATTGTTAATTTGCTAGACAGAGAGGTGAACATTATTACGCAGAAGACAAAGGTAGCGATTTACGTTGCATTGTGCATTGTGCTGCTGTAATACAGTTTAAAATAATCAAAAGTCTAAACAGTATCAGCTTTATTTATGGGTTGTAATTTTAAAAAAGTCAAAAACCGCA
This sequence comes from Atractosteus spatula, assembly GCF_055471065.1. Taxonomy (NCBI): domain Eukaryota; kingdom Metazoa; phylum Chordata; class Actinopteri; order Semionotiformes; family Lepisosteidae; genus Atractosteus; species Atractosteus spatula. Next base: position 45,043,205 of record NC_142709.1, on the reverse strand, counting down.
CTCAAAATGCAATTAAGAGCTGCGCACTTTGAATGGCTGCATCTGTACTATTTCAGCATTATAAGAAGGATATATATGCAGAAAAGAACATTGTACCTACTGTATATCTGATGGTAGATCTTTGATGTTATGGGGATGTTTTGCTCCCACTGATCCTGGGGCCCATGTGAAGGTCATCTGCTCTACCAAGTACCAGGACATTTTAGCCAAAAACCTGGTCGCCTCTGCCAGCAGGCTTAAACGTGGAAGCAAATCGAACTTCCAGCGAGACAAAAACTCCAAGCATACATCAAAATCCACAAAGAAATGGTTACTTGGCTATTTAATTATAATTATAATTAACTATATGATAAATTAAGGTATAGCATGCCTTCAAATGTATTCTCTAGTCTCATAAAACATTATAGTAAAAGGCTCACTGCAGTTATCCTTGCACGATGAGGGTACTGAAGTACTGAAAACAGTGGAGCCGATAATTGTGGAAATAAATATATAGAATTTAAGAAAAGTGTAATTTTAGTTGATTCCACTGAATAATGAATAAAGTATATGCCACATCTTGCAAAACTATGATATACAGATGCAGCCATTCAAAGTGCGCGTTACAGACACGTACCGCAGGTGGTGTCGCGCATTGTGACGCAAGATGACGCGCGGCACCGCAGTACGTGATTGGTTGACCGACAGGGGCACTTGTGGTCCGTTGGTCTGTCGTAGAAAGACTTACAGTAAACGTCTTTGCTGTGCCCATTGTAGATATTGAATTTTACCACTGAAGGGAAATCTTAGTAGCTGAGCATAAAAAGAATAGGAGCATACTGTAACGCGTGTGAAGGCCATAAACGATATTAATTTTGGAACATAAACATACAGTACTGTATATGGCTGGTCTTGGTACTTTAAAGAAAAAATACACACCAGTATTCCATTTCTCCCTAAACATTTTAAGCATCGAAGTCTTTAACTAAAGAGATACCGGAGTCAACAAGCATACTTTTAGAATTTGATTAATAGGGAATATAATATGGAATCGCGTATCTAAAGAATTTAGTAACGATATGATTATATTCATGTACTGCGACAGGGCTGTGTAGGGCTGTTTTGATTCCCTCTTCATGTGACTTCCCCTGTAGCCTACTGGTCTACGTGCCCGCTTACCAACTCACGGGTTGTGTGTTCAAATCCAGCTGGTGCTAGACTTTTCTTTTAACAAACATTTCTTCGAAAAAATAGAATAGCGATATTATGGACAATCAATTGACTTTTATATTTCAAAATATCACAACATGATCGATTCTAAGTCATTTTTGATAATGAATAGTCACCTTCTTCCCTTCTGACAACGGTCCCTGCTTCTGCTTCCTGCTTCTATTGTGTGTGTGTGTGTAATAGAGTAAATTTTTATAGAGAAATGGAGGCTGGACAGTATGCGATACGATTTAAATCAATATAAATGTTTATATTGTGTTTTGATTTAAATCGCAAACGCGTGTTTAATTTTATGTGTTTTTTAATCATAATCAGGCTAATGCAACATAAATTGATACAGTATCTCTGTCTTATTTTTAGTAAATAAAGTGCATTTTTGCACACTATATGTGCAAACGTTTTATGATATGTCGCTGTTGTGAATGTCTGTGGACATGTGCTGGCTGGACAGGAGGCTCTACTGTACACAGAGAGCTTAGAAGACAAAGATATCAATTTATTTTAGTCAAAAATTTATATATCACCTTTAAAAGTGGAATCTCAATGCAAAGTAAATACCCAACACTGATTGAACCCATCTGCCATGCTAATAAAACACCTTGAATTGAATTAAATTGAGGGAGAGAGGGGGGGAGGGCGCGCGGCAAATAAGATACACTCCACAGGCATTCACAACAGCAACATATGAAACGTTTGCACATATGGTTAAGTTATTACTTGGTTTTCAAAGTGCAATGAAATACAATATTGTTGTTGTTGCTGTTCTTGTTGTTTTTATCCTGTAAAGCGTTTTGAGAAGCCACCTTTAAAGGCGATATATACTGTAAAAGCGCTGATTCTTATGGAATGTGTTCCGCTGGGGATTCAAATATTTTTTTTTTTTTTAATCGCGTATCTAAGGAAATCTCAGTATAACTTTGTTCATGAACAAACAGTGGCGTGTTACATTATTATTAGTTTTTTATTTTGAGAGACTGGATAAGTAGTTCAAGTGTTTTTTTTTAACTTCCTGAAAAACAACTAATAATTTAACTATATGTGCAAACGTTTTATGATATGTCGCTGTTGTGAATGTCTGTGGACATGTGCTGGCTGGACAGGAGGCTCCACTGTACACAGAGAGCTTAGAAGACAAAGATATCAATTTATTTTAGTCAAAAATTTATATATCACCTTTAAAAGTGGAATCTCAAAGCAAAGTAAATACCCAGCACTGATTGAACCCATCTGCCATGCTAATAAAACACCTTGAATTGAATTGAATTGAGGGAAAGAGGGGGGGAGGGTGCGCGGCAAATAAGATACACTCCACAGGCATCCACAACAGCAACATATGAAATGTTTGCACATATAGTTAAGTTATTACTTGGTTTTCAAAGTCAGGAGACATTAGAGGCTTGCCACACCCGGACAGTTAAACCAACGCATTACCACGTCAAAGCCCATTGAGGACCCGGGCACAATAATTGTTTTGTCCCTTGATTTACTGATCTGCATTAATTATGGAAATCGAGTTCCTGCTCTGCAGACGACCTGGTCCCGCTGTCGCCCACAGAACAGAGGCTGCGCCAGAACCTGGCACTGCTGGAGCAGCACTGTCAGACCTGGGCGCCGACAGTCAATCTGGACAAGACCAGAGTTATGGTTTTCCAGAAAAAAAGCCAGACCTCAGGGAAACAGGTACAAATTCACACTTAACAACACATTAACACCTAACAACGGGAGCAGGGACGAATTAGGCCAGTACCCACTATTGTTAAACATACAGAAAAGGATATTAAAGTATTGAATATTAGTATTGGCTTTAGTATTAGCCATACAGAACATTAAAGTGCCCCTTTTCCATTCAGCGGGTGCCTGTGCCGCTGTGTCCTATCTTCTGACAGTCGCCATTGTGAGCAAACATTTCTTTGAAAAAATGAGACGTTTCCCTTGGTCAGAGATATAAATATATAATATATAAATAAATTAAATTTAACTAACGTGAAATAGCGTGTGAAAAAGTGGTAGTTTAAGCTTTTCTGCTAATATAATATGGAATCGCGTATCTAAAGAATTCAATAACGAAATGATTATATTCGTGTACTGCGACAGGGCTGTGTAGGGCTGTTTCGCCTCTCTCTTCATGCGACTGTACCAGGAAGAGGATTTCTTTCTATTCGAAACGTGTATTTTAAAAGTTTAAGAAGTAAAAACCTTACAGCGTACACAGATTTCTAAACTGATCAGGATCGTTATCTTTGTCTTATGCATAATAATGTTCACCGCTCTGTCCAGCAAATTAATAATAAACTTTATTTTATATAGCGTTTTAAACGAATAAGTAATTAGATTGCTCATAAACCTAATCACTTTTTCTTTTTATTTAGGCTCAGATTTCAACTTTAGATCGTATTATTAATAACCATAATAACAACCAACCAACAAAAACAACCATATAAACATAATACCAACCAAAAACATAGATAACGACCACATTACAAAATTAAATATATCAAACCATTATACTCTCGCAAATTCCTCCAATTATCATAATCCCGCCCCTTATGCAAAACCAAACCCTCCTCCCATCCCAGTTTATCCTCTTTATCATAAACAAAATCCACCTCAATTTTCAACATAAAGCATTACTGCTTACTGGGTTTTTTTTTTTTTGGGGGGGGGAGGTGTCTTTCGCTGGAAATCTTGCCTGCTTCTACTTTACGAGTACAACCCCCTCTCTGCAGGAGTGCTGGCTGTGACGAATTAAACCGGTTTCACAGATATTTTCAAAGTAGGAAGTACAGTGTTAACTGGTAGCTGGGCTCCTCAATGAAATCGCTTTAACATGCTAATGTGTTGGTGTAACAGTCCGGGAGTGGCAAGCTTCTAATATCAACTCGGCTGGATTGGAAAACAATGAACATATTTTAGCCCTAAATGAATTAATAGCAAACATGGTTTACATAAAATACATTTTTCCAAGAAAGTTTATAATAATGCGATCTATAGTTGAAATCTGAGCCTAAATATAAAGGAAAAGCATTTTCAGAGAGCAATCACGCTGTGTTTATGTAGAAAAAGCGATTAGGTTTATGAGCAATCTAATTACCTATTCGCCTAAAACGCTATATAAAATAAAGTTTATTTAGAGATGAATGATCAGTGTCGCAGTTTAAATAATTTTCGTAGGAGGGCTTGGACAGATTCCAAGTGCATTTTTGCAATTTACGTTGTAATACAGTTAAGAATACAGTTAGTTTAAGCTTTATCAGCTTTATTTATGGGTTGCAATTTAGAAAAAGTCAAAAACCGCACTCAAAATGCAATTTAGAGCTTTCTGGCAAGGGGAGACACCCAAATTATAATGTAACATGCCACTGTTTGTGCATGAACAAAGTTATACTGCAATTTTCCTTAGATACGCGATTAAAAAAAATAAATTTTTTGAATCCCCGGCGGAACACACTCCATAAGAATCAGCGCTTTTATACAGTATATCGCCTTTAAACACATATTTAAACACGCGTTTACGATTTAAATCAAAACGCGATTCAAATCAATATAAATGTTTATTTTGTAACGCATAGGTGACTATTCATTGTTATTAAAAAGACTTAAATTCGATCATGTTGTGATATTTAGAAATATAAATTTGTTTGGTGCGAGTGAGGTTTTATTTAATCTCTGACCAAGGGAAACGTTTCATTTTTTCAAAGAAATGTTTGTTAAAAATAAAGTCATAGTTCCATGGGATTCAATCACAGACCATCTGACATGGGAGTCAGGAAACTAACACACAGCGCCACCAGATTTGATAACGCTATAAAAACGCTATAAAATAATGTGACTAGGCACAGAACAAGTTTACAGCACAGTACAATAATAAATGCTGACCATGACTTTAGAAGCATAAATTACCTTACACTCAATTTAAACACAAGCTGTCTTTAGCCCTTTAAGCTGGTTCATACAGAAATGTAGAGATCCAGGCTCAGAACACACAGCTTTATTAGCGAATACATATGCAGGACAACTAGAGAAGACATTTTACAGAGGATGGATTTTTAGAAACATCCCATCAGTGACATCACTGAAGTCAACTCCTACTGTAGGTAACTGTCGTGTGGATAGTTTCACAAGAATCAGACAAAGGTTTAAGCATCGCTTGTTCTAGATAAAACTGCAAAAAAAAACAACAACCCATAATGTACTTCTTTGCGGCTCTGTTTGCCCAAATCATATATTCACAACGTGAAATTAGAAAATAATATTACGTAACCAAAATCAGCAATATGGAAACAGAACCTGTGTAATTGTTGACAGATGATGTTCTCGTAACATTTTTACAAGACAAACTACAACATTTAAAAAATGACTTGTATGTACTTGATATCTCTAATCAATCCACGGCGATATAGTTAAAGCAATCCCCGCACAAAACGAAACTAAAACGCCCTGGGCATACCGTTTCGCGCTTCTTATCAGTTGCTCAAAAGTAATTTGACTGTATGAAATGCATAATATAAACCTAGAAACATATACAGTACGTGAGTAGTATTTACGTAGTATCGGTGTCAAGACATACCTCTCAAATATTGTAAATCAAGTTAAAAATATCTCAAGACCGATTCTGGTCATAATGAAACCATGTTTCGTGTATGTTTTCTTTAAAGTACCGAGACCAGCCATATACTGTATGTTTATATTCCAAAATTAATATCGTTTATGGCCTTCACACGCATTGCAGTATGCTCCTATTCTTTTTATGCTCAGGCACTAAGATTTCCCTTCAGTTTTAAAATTCCATATAAATATTCAATACTTAAACGGGCACAGTTAAGACATTAAATATAGATATACATACTGTATACAGTACAGTTTGCATACGGTAATATGTTTATGTTCCTAAATCAATCTCTTTTATGAGCATGTGTAAGGCATGGTGAATCGATTCTCAAAAATTACTGTACTTTGCATGATTGGAAAAAAATGCGTGATTGTGAAATGCTGTGGTGTTACTTTTACAAAGACGGTCAATGAAAAAAAGAATGTGGACCAGGGCAATACTTTGAGTTTACAGCTTGTCCAAGGTCATTTATTATTAATACTATTAGTAATATCTTCGTTAAAGACTTTGATGGCTACAGCTCAAACATGAGAGGTTGAGCTTTATTAGCTCCACCTTGCGGAAATTCCGGATACTATTATTTTGCTAGCGGTATTTACCGGTAACTCGCGGTAGACTGCGTACAGCGTACCGGAAAATAATGCGGTATCGCCCGCGCATTTTGAATGGCTGCATCTGTAGTTAATTTCCTGTGTTGGTTAGTTTCTACAGACTTTTTTGCTCATCTGTATGAAGTGTGCCAATAATTGTGGAGAAGACTACATTTTCAGTACAATGTCAGTGTGCCTGCTGCAAAAATATTTATTTGGTGTTCAGGCTATACCAAACAAACCTTCAAAACCATTTTTACTGATAAAGATATATATGAATGTATTCTTTTAACATTGTTCAACATGCGTAGGCTGCAAAGGAACAAGTAATAGGTTTATTCCGTGCTGAAAAGAGAATGAAGAAAACAACGTTTCGGCTTTGGAGCCTTCTGCAGGTGTGAGAAATTAACACCCTGAATTTAATTCTGCCCTGTCTTTTTCACACCTGAAGAAGGCTCCATGGCCGAAACGTTGTACAATTGCACTTCTGTGCAACTACATACAGATGCAGCCATTCAAACTGCACAGTACAAACCTGTACCGCACGTAACTACCCACAAGCTACAGCAGCATACCGTGGTATGTGATTGGCTGACCAAAATGACAGACAGGGGCACTCGTGGTGCATTGGTCTCTAGTGAAAAGATTTAATCATTTAATCTCTTTGCTGTGCACATTTTAATCTGCTTAGTATTATATATTTATATGGAATTTTACAACTAAAGAGAAATTTTAGTAGCTGTGCATAAAAAGAAGAGGAGCATAACGCATCTGATGATCATAAACAATATTAATTTAGGAACATAAACATATCATGTAAACTGTATATTGCTGGTCTTGGCAGTTTAAAGAAAAAATACACACCACATTTCTACCTTCTTCCTAAACATTTTAAGTATCAAAGTCTTACATGTGGTTATTTTGCAAACGTTTTTACATGCTCCTTCTGACCATATTAAGTTTATATACTCTGTGAACCTTTTCTGTGAATACGCTCGTTATTGGAGTAAACAAAAGCATACTTTTAGAATTTGATTAATAGGGAATATACTATGGAATCGCGTATCTAAAGAAATTAATAACGATATAATAATATTCATATATTGTAGCTCAAACAGTAGTATAAGACTTTCTATGGATATGTGTATGTCTGTTTCCATGTGACTGTGTCTGTGGGTTGATGGCTTAAGCATGTACTTTACAAGCCTGAGGCCTGTGGGTCAAACCCTGCTGTCGCCATGAGTTTTCCTCCTATTCCTTCAGGAATATTTTTAACAAATAAACATTTCTTTGAAAATCTAAAATGGCAAATATTATGGACACTATATTGACATGTTTTATGTTTCTAAATATCACAACATATATTGAAGCTAAGTCATTTATTAATGACAACAAATAATTTCAAACTGCTACTGATATTATTACTGACAATAAATATTATCAACACTATATTGTCATTACAAACATGTATGTAATGTTGGCCATACGACTTACATGTTACTGAAGCTAAAAGTTTAGCCTTTGTCACCATGGAGCCTTCTTCATGCCGAAATGTTGTGTTTTCTTTCTTCTCTTTTCAGCATGGAATAAACCTATTACATACGATCATACTGTAATGCAGCCTAGCTTTAAGAGTTAGGAGACACTTCCAAATTCTAAATCACTCAGCCAGTAAATCCTTGTGACAGTGAAAGGTCACTGCAGATCATATTCTAGTATGTTTTCTTTTCTCAAGGGAACAATAATCAGGTCATAGGTCAAATCACTGTGGGCACAATCCATTGAAACAACCTTTGTTTAAGGGAAGTTGTCCTTATGTCTGAACTACACAACACTGATAACAAGAGCACCTTCAGCCCACTACTGTTGCACTACACCAGGGGTGCCCAACCAGTCGATCGCGATCGACCCATCAATCTCAGAGTGCTTGCCAGTCGATCTCAAGAATGTTTGGCCAAAAATAAATGGGCTATTTGACTACTTTTTTTGATAGCCTAAAAATTCATTCAGATCATTCATTCAGATTGTAAAAGTATCTTCCCTGAGTGCTAGCTGATACTGAAAAAAAGGCTACAGGAGCTCCATAATTAGTGTTGTGTGTGCTACCCAAGAAGGTTCTCTAGGTTACTGTCGCACGAACCCCACATTTGCTACAGTGCATAGTGTATCAAAACAGACTGGCTGTGACTGTCACAGATGTCAGAAAGAATGAACTGAAGAATGGCAGGAGAGCGAATAGACCCATGCATAGTGGAGAGACTGGGGTTAGCCCGGGCTCAGCTGTTCAGGGAATGCCGTATAGAAACCTATGCCCTCAGGTAGCAGACGTGGGGTGACCTGGTGCTAGGTGGGTTTCAGGACATGCGAACGTCAATGCTGAGCACCGGCAGAATGAAAGACCCGGAAATATATAGCCCAGGGAAAGAGGGAGACCGGAAGGACAGCAAAGCAGGAAACTAGGGACAGGACAGAGTAGGAGCACCCTCTGGCTGCAGAGGGCGTGACAGTGACAAATTCTCTAAACAGTTTGATAAGTTTGATTTCCTATTTGATAGTTGTAGTGTTTGAGCAAAAATGATGAAGCAAAGAGACTGAAAACTTAACGGAATGGGAGCATGATTATTATTTTTTACTTTCACATTCAAATCTGCAATGCTAGCATCTACGTGAAAAAGGGAAATACAGTATAGAACAAAATTTCAAAACTGTACACAAAACATATGATGTGAACTTTCCCGATAAAAGTAAATTATGGAAAAGAAGAGTGGAAAAATTAAATTCTCAACTACCAGCAGTCGGTTTTCACAAGGCCTAATACAAGAGGGAAAGTGGCAATCGTTACATCATTCCATGTGAGCCACATCCTGGCTGAACACAAAAAGTCATTCAGAGATTGAGAAGTAATAAAAAAGCATTTGTTGAGGCTGCTGACTTGCTGTTTAGAGATTTAAAAAAACAAACATTTTTAGCGAGGTTCAGACAGCCGTTGCCTGAAATCAGTTTCCCAAGTCGTCTAAACATGGTAAATATGCCCAATTAGAAGATGACTAGTGCCTTCTGGATTTAGCATTCCTCACAGACTTGACTAAACTTCTAAATGAGCTGAATGTCAAGCTGCAGGGATAACATTCACAATAAAAATGTCATCGACATGATCAGCAGTGTCAACATGTTCCAAAAACAATTCTCAAGTAAGCTTCTCAGTGCCAAGGCTCACATTAAGGTAGGATATTCTTTTTTTCTAAAATGGAGAACATTACTTGTTCACTGTAACAGGACTCACTTTCTTTTATTTGCTGTCATTTTAATGATGGGTATAGTTAATATACTGATGTGCCCACAGTCTTTTTTTCCTACATCAGAGCTTCAAATTCACACTGGTAGAACTGGCTGGACTGGCAGATGAAAAAGTTGATCTTGCGTTAAAAAAGGTTGGGCACTCCTGTACTACACATATTGGTCATAATGTTAAACTACTGAGAAGATGTGGAGAAATTATTAAATGGATTAATTAAAAAATACACCTTTTACCCCAGAAAAGGTTCTGAAAACAATTTTTCTTGTGCCCTTGAGCAAGTCACCTGGGCTAGATACCTAGATAGCTTCCAGAATTTTACAAAACATTTTGGCCTGAACTTCAACAAATCTTTTTGAAAGTATTCCAAAATCTACTAGATGAAGGCTCATTACCTGAGACTGTCTGATACAGCCTCTATCTGCTTACAGAAGACTGTTCATCATATAGGCCCATAAGCATATTTAACTCCAATTGTAAGATATTAGCAAAGGTTCTTGCTCATATAATAAAAAAAAATATTACCAAGTAGTATTAAACCTGATCAGACAGGATTTGTGAAACCCAGATATAGTTTAGACAATTTGTGTCAGTAATTTAACATTATAGATCTGATCAATAACAATAAAGAGCCCACATTATTACTCTCTTGATGCTGAAAGAGCATTTCACAAAGTGGAATTAAATTTTCTGTTTACTAGTCCAGAAAAGTTTAACCTTAAACCAAAATACAGTATATTTAATTAAATTACTATAATCCCCAAGCTGTGGTAACCACAAATGGTCTTATAATAGAGTCCAGATTGGTAGAGGCACAAGACAGGGCTGTCCACTCTCACCCCTCCTTTTTGATATTACATGATATAACCACATGATGACCTTTTTCAATTTCCTTTTATGGGAGGATATAAGTGGAAAGCATTAATATTATTCCTTGTTTGATTTGTCTTTTGCAGTCTCTTCATTGCCACCTGCCTAATTCTTTTCTTTACAGAACAAAATACAAATATATCTAAATTTAACTGGAATAATAAAAAATGAGGTTCAAATTTGAAGAATTATTAAAATCAAGAGAAAAGGGAGGTGTTGCGGTTCCACACTTTGAGCTATATTATTGGGTTTCCCAAATAAAGCACTTGTTTACTTTAATTTTGCGTGAATATAGAATCAGCAGTATGTCATCCATTACTTATACAATCTCTGCCCTTTATTAACAATGTTAGTGTATTGAGAAATCTGTCAGATAAATTTGTAGTACACAATACTCTCCTGCATCTCCTATCGCCCTCAATCCTGATTTCCCTCTGAAAATGAAAAATAAAGGACTTCTAGACTGGACCTGAAAAAGGAATTTAGACCTTTCCTCTTCATACATTTTACTATACCTGCAGAAATATATCTTCTCCATAGTGATTATGCAGTCAAACTTGACAAAGATTCAGAATATCTATTTTTTTATTATTGTTAATTTAGCAAAAAATGTATTTTGCTGCTATGTTCTGTCTCCAAGGTACCAACTGTTGAAATGTGGCTCTCTCAGGTAGCAACATTTCAACCTCTGGAAATAAATATTTGTGATCTCGACTCGAGATCAGAGCACTGTTGGAAGATCTGGTCACCACTTTGGACTTATATAAAAAATCACCTTTCTTAATTCATTTTTTTCTTTCAAGGATTATTTTAGTACTGTAGGGTTGTTCTGTTTTGTCCCTAGTTTATTTCCATTTGTATTAATGGATAATGATTGTATTTTATTTTGAATGATGGATATGAGGTAAACAGGCTACTTATTGTTACTGTTAAAAGCAAAGTAAAAAGAAAGTAAAACAGAACAAATTTTGTGAGATATAAATAATCTTAAACCTAAAAAATATATCAGAAAAAATCTTGATACTTACATGACGATAATCTGACACTCTCCAACCTGATATTGTTGGTCAATATTCCATCATTGTTGGTTGATACTGCTGTTCTGGCTTCATTTTGCCAATAATAGGCACATTGTTTTCAGGAATAAATGCACTGATCAAAAAGTTTATACCTATTCAAGTACAGCACACCAAAAGTGGGATCAATATTACTTTGTTTTTAAGCATTTTCCCTCAATATCACAAGCATCACTGCTGTGTGGACTTTGAAAAAAACCCATCTCAGGCCCACGGTCTGTAAATGGTATTTGTGATGATGTCTGAATGGAAGAATGCAATGTTTATTGATATAATTTCAAAGGTCAGTAGTTCATGTTCTGTTTTACTATGGGAGGTAAGACTCTCCTAAAATGATTTATTCAACACTGAGTTTATTTTTATTGAGATATCACACAACAGAAAATTGTTGTATATGTAAAGGTGTAACAGTATGTATGTAACTGATATAATATAATGTAATGTATAACTAATGTATACAGTAAGTAGTACAACAAAATTTAGAGTTCTCCAACATACAGTCAATTACATTTTCACAGGAAAAGTGGGAAGCTACTTTTTAGAAGTGCCTGTAAAGGTTTGGTGAAAAGTTAATCATTTAGGGCCTCTGATCTCTGTCCTTGGATTTTATATTTTCTCAGGTGGTAAATCTCAGTCTATTGAATGGAAAATAACCTTTAAAACGATTCCTTGAGGGATGAGTCATATTCTGAACCAAGTATTCTTAAGGGTTCTGTACCCATCTGTATGAAATAATTTTCAACTTTCTTCGTTGTTGATGGGTTGTAACTGTGGACCGAAGGAATTCTATTGTCAGATTTTTTACTGATGTTTGCAGAATTCTTGTCTGGGCAGGGATTTTCTGGATTTTGCAGTTAAAAATGTATTAATTACTGCTTTTTATTTTCAAAAGGCTGCACATTTGTTTACTTATGATTAGAAAATTGCTATCATCATTCTAAATACATCTATTACATCTATACATCATCTACATTGTTTATACAGTATGTTAAAAATATTAATTCTTACAGTTACAAGTTCTTTAAAAAATCAAATTGGACTGCAGTGAACTCCTTCTCCCCAATGTCACCAGTACATACAATTAAATAGGAAAAAGTATAGAGGAGAAAAAAACCCAGAATGTTTCAGCTGTGGAGCCTTTTTCAGGTGAGTGACACTTGTTCCTTTGCAGTCTATGCATGCTGACACAGCTAACTACCTGAACTTCTATAAATAAATAGGACCAACTATACACTGTCATTTTCTTACCTTGGTATTTATATTTCAGAGATTTCAGAGAAACTGTGAACAAGCTCCATCACATAAGCATAGTGTCATACAATATATAATTTATGGAAAAATTAACTTTGTTTTTATGAAGGAGTGAGCATAGCCATTTGTAACTAAACTATTGACTTATGCTGACAGTATTCTTTACACTGTGGGGAGTGTGGAATCTAAGGTTTCGCTGAGCTGCTGCCTTTATTTTTTCATTCCTTAAGCTATAAATGATGGGGTTGAGCAAAGGGGTTAGGAAATTGTACACAGACCCAATGAAAATGCGTCCTTCTGGGTGGATGTTTTCCACTCTTAAACTAATATACACCACAGCAGCAGACACATAGTAAAAAAATACCACTGTCATGTGTGAAGAACACATTGAGAAAGCCTTTTTATGGCTCTCCATAGTTTTCAGTTTCATTACTGATGCTATAATTCTGCAGTACGTCCATAAGACATAGAAAAAGGTAACATAGATTGAAAACATGGCAAGAAAAAGAGCAACATTTGCTTGAGCTGTAATGTCGCCACAGGCTAATGCCATTACAGTGGGATAATCACAAACAATATGTAGGATAAAGTTTGATTTACAGTATGGAAACATACTTGCCAATATTATTGATGGAAGAGGTGCAAGAATGCCCAGAACCCAGACTGTGACAGTCATTATAAGACAGACCTTGGTGTTGATGATGGTGTTGTAATGCAAAGGCTTTACTATTGCTGTATATCTGTCATAAGACATAGCTGCTAAAAGAAATCCTTCAGCAGCAGGCAATGTAATAAAAAAATACATCTGTGCAAAACAACCTGAGAAAGAGATGGTGTTGTCACGACACAAAATAATTGCCAGCAACTTTGGTATGACAGTACACGTCAGCAGAATATCTAGGAGACTTAAGTTCCACAGGAAGAAATACATGGGTGTGTGGAGCCGATGATCCAGGGCGACTAACACCACAATCAGCAGATTACCCAGGAAGGTGACAAGGAAGAGGAAGAGGAAGAAGATGAAAAGCGCAGTGTAGTGCTCCTGCAGGCCAGGCAATCCCACAATAATGAATTCATAATGCAGAGTTGTATTGGAATCACTCATGGCTCAGTGTCTCAAAAGTCACACAAAACAGGAGATGTAAGTACATATACAGTGGATTCGTTTTGGTTTGGAAAAAATCCACAGAATCTGAAAGAATAATACTGTTTAAGTTAGAACATATTTTTTTATTTAACTGAACTTAACATAATGTGTTTGACAATATGTTAAAATGTTATAATCATAGTACTGTAGTATATGTTATTACATGTAGTGGTACAGTATATGTTTTGCCCTTCCAAAAATGTATAGATAATTTGTAAAAAAAAAAATTTAAAAACTTTAGGATCAATAATTTTCTGAAGACAAGGATGTGTATTCATTGGCTTTGAAACTGAATAAATCACTTCTTTCTTTAAAGGCAACATTGAGCTTTAAAGTCCACATAAATTCATATTTATGTGGACTTCATAAAATGAACTCTTGTTGTGCCATGTGCTTTCAAGTTTCAATTCAATGTGTTCAGAAACACATCATTAAAAATCTACTCTAAAATATTCTTGTTTGTATTGAAAATTTTAAGAGGAAAAAAAGCTTGATATCCACAGATACAGTATATATCACAGTGAAAATTAGCATTAAGACAAAATACAAATTATTTTAAAGTAAAATTGAAAAAAAAAAACACAATCATTTATATATCCAGATGATTAGTTTAAAATTTATGAAACAGTCCAGAGAAAGTGGATCATGAAACAGGACAATGATCCAAAACACACTAGTAAATCTCTGATTGAATGGCTGAAAAAGAAAAGAATCAGGGTTTTAGAATAGTCACGTCAAAACCCAGACCTCAGCCCCTTTTGAGAAGCTTTGTCAAGACCTAAAGATAGTTGTGTGCAAATGCCCTCAAACATCACAAAGCTGAAGCAGTTTTGTAAGGAGGAGATCAGAATTCCTCCCAGGTGATGTGAGAGACTGATAAATTCTTACAGGAAACATTTACTTCAAGTATTGTTGCTTAAGGGGGTACCACATGTTACTGAATTACTGCACTTACTTTTCTTTTTCACACAAATCTAATTAATGATGGCTGATTTTTTGTTTAATAATGACAAAATGTGTATTTGTTACCTGTCACATGATATTAGATTAATCTACTGTTAGGTCTAGATGAACGTCAAATACAGGTATGTCTTAATATGTAAAACCATAGAAACTTAAAGTGGTGTATTTTTTCACATCATATACTATACTGACATTTTGTATTATTTTTATATATCACAGTATATTAAATTTATGTTAATAATAAAAGTTGAAATAACGTAGTGTAGAGACACTTTAGGAAACATTCCGTATTGATAGTGGGTTTAAAGAAGATAGTACAAAAGGTTAAATGAAGCTATCATTTCAATAATATTTAACACACCACAGATACCTCCTATCTATCTTTTTGGGGCAGACATTTGGCATGCTGAATACTACTGTGGTATTTTGTAGCTACTTCACTACAGACATTAATTTTGACATGCATTCTGAATGGCAGCATCTGTAACAGCATCAAATCCATAATGTGATAAAAAAGATTTTTAAGAACAAAAATCATAAACATATAAACATTATATTTACATAATAGACTGCAGTACTTTGAAAAATACTTCATTAAGAGCATGTATGCTGAAACAGAAAGCCTGAAAACAGTCAATAACTTATTTTTATGAAAGCCAAGCACTTATAAGAGTTACCTGCTATGATTCTGTCTTTTCAAGAACTACAGGGTCCAATTATCCAAAAGCACTGTGTACCTGTAAGATGAAGGATTGAATATTCTTGAAGAAGGAGTAAATTCATGAGTAATATGACATAATCCTTATATCCTTGTATAACCTGTAGTTAAATGAGAAAGTAGTGTAGCTTCATTTCAGAACCTATTTTCTTTGAAATTTTCAAGAGTAATGTATTTGGTACATTATATTCAATATACAAACTAGTAATAAGATACTGCACATTCCAAATCTGTTACATAGAAATTATCTGTATTAACACGTACCTGTGTCTTCCAGCACAAAACACAACTGCTGGGCAAGCAACTCTCCCTCTCATTTCAGCTGCTCTGCTTTTATGGGGAGCTCTTCACAGTGACCCCAGAGGCCATGGACTGGAGTAGCTCTACCTCCTATTAGTCCGGAGAGACAGAAAGGGAACAGGCCCAAAGGGTGAACAGAAAACTGTATCACTTCATTAACATACACTGTTAAACAGCATAAAACTTAGTAGAAAGAATTTAAGTCTCTGACATATTAAGACACTTTGAAACAATTCATTTGGGAAAACACAAACCTATGCATTAATTCAGCTTTTATGCCTGAAGTGTAGAGAAAGCTTTAGAGCTTGGTTGCTATGTTTTTAATATTGAAAAATAAATAGGAGTATGTCCAAAAATACACCTAAGAAGATCAGCAAAAGCTAGACCAGGGTGGGTGGAATGTAAATAGTCTCCAGATTTGAGCCCTCCTAACATTTGTGGGATGAGATGGTAATGTCTGTGGCATCCAGGGCTAAGAAACCACTGAATAGGCACATGCAGTATATCCAGATTGCACAAGAGGAAGGGATAGAAATCCCACAAGACACCATCTACTATACAACCTGGTTCAAAGCATTTTGTATAAATATACAGCTTGTTTTGCATCATATTGCATCCAGTGGTTGCAGTGGATGCTTCTAGCTTGTAACTTTCCAATGACGATAACTCTATGGATGAAAAATGTTAATTAGCTTAATTTATCAATAAATTTAAACACAATGAAGTATGTATTAAGATATTACTTTTGTATGTTCATCCCATTTTTAATTAAATACAATGATTTAAACTAATGAGAAAATGAGGAGCAATAATTCAATGGATTAATTCACAAATGGGTGAAATAACTTTAAACATAGCCTTTAGGACACATCCCTAGTTGTTTCCAGCTGTCGGAAAAATTGTCAGTTTTTCTTAAAGGAAAGATGAGTGAGAAACATCGGTAGAAAAGGATTGTCAATCAATCAATCAATCAAGGTCTATTAATCAATGCACAAACAGTACAGCACACAGCGGAAGTATTTAGCGCAGTTTATATGTGTCCTGAGAGTGCAAAGTGACAGTTGGATGCCAGTGCACCCTATTAGTTCAAGTCGTTGCCTATTTGCCAGTGGTCATTTGGGTAATTGCAGGTGTCTGCTGTGGTTGGCTGTTTAGCAGTCTTACTGACTGGGGGAAGAAGCTGTTACGAAACCTGGTGGTCTTGGTCTGTATACTTGGGTATTGTTTTCCAGATGGTACTAGAAAGAACAAGTTGTGGTTACGGTGACTCAGGGGTACCCGAGGCTAGAACTGGCCTTCTTGAGGTGTCTAACAGAGTAGATATTCTCGATGTTCTGTAGCACGCAGCCGGTAGTGTTTTGATCCAGTTTCACCATGCTCTGGAGTACCTTGCGCACTCGGGCAGAGCAATTACCATACCAGGCAGTGATGCAGCCAGTTAGGATGCTTTCAGTGGTGCACCTGAAGGTTGGAAAGGATATGTGACGGTATGCCGAACTTCTTTAGTCTGCGGAGAAAGAATATGCGCTGCCATGCTGTCTTGGCTACGTTGGTATGGTGGGTTCAGGTTAGATCATCTGTGTTGTCGAAACCTAGGAATAGGCTGGGCAAACGATTTTTAAATTTTTTTAAAAGAAATACAAAATGAGATATAATGATGTGTTCCTGCTTAACTTAGACATTGCATGACTTTAAAACCTATAAAAACAGGTTTCAAGAGTTAATAACCACTTTTTATTCTTGAAAAACGGGTGATTTTTCTTCCTCGTGATCAGCTCAGAATCTTTGTGTACGCTATAAGGTTTTTACTTCTTAATTAAACGTTTAAAATACATGAATTTCATAAAGACATTTCATAAAGGCGGCACCGAGAGAGGGAGGAGGTGCAGAGCTCAGTATTGCACAATGGCCGTTCTATAGCGTTGAGTGCGAATGGCACCAATTGCGTCTGCATTCATAAGTGTTTAAAATTAAACAACATAAACATAAATCATTTTCTTTTACTTCTAAGTCCCTTAATTAGACAAAGCAGGAACTTGTTGTACTTTCTAATGACATTAAAGGTGGAAAGGTTACAGATCGTCTTTAATTTTGTTATACATTTTAGAAACGTTTCATCTATACAAACACCACAAAACTATTCTCGATTGTATTTCTAAATATTATGTTACATTTAGTTCATTTTTTTAAAATACATCTAATTAAGAAAGTTAGGTGTTAGCATAAACTATTAATAATCAATAATATTAAATTTAGCACTGTAATAAATTGTTGCACTTTTCCCCGCATTTTGTAAAAATATATTTTCATTGTTCAAAAATACATTAAATCTGACAATCATAAAATAAATTATATACAAAATTAAAGAAAAAATGGGGTAAAATATAATTCAAAATATTTTGCTAACAATGTTAACAGTTAATAAAAATAAAATGTATTAACTAAGGAATAGGACAGTTCCTAACAGTTGTTAGTATGCTTTTTGTTTTGTTTCTTGATTTTTGCTTTGTTTCATAAATACAACAGTAGTACCTGATGTTTCAGTGGCTTTCAAAATTAAATTATGCATGCAAACCTGTGAACTAGAAAGATAACTAAGCTATCCATCCATTTCTAATGGTGGCAAAGTGGTTAGCATGGCTGTCTTGCAGCACTAGGGCCCTAGGTTCAATTCCTGCTGTCGTGTGTGTGGGGTTTGCATGTTCTCTGTGGGTTCTGTGGTTTTTCTCCATATGTGTGATATGATTCCCTCTAGCACTCCAAAACATACTGGTAGGTTAATTGGCTTACGGGAAAACTGGCCCTGGTGTGTGTGTGTGTTTATGTCTGTCTGTCCTGTGATGGACTGGCGCTATGTCCAGGGTGTATTCTGCCTTGTGTCCGTTGCTGACTGGGATAAGCTCCAAATCCTCTGTACTGGATAAAGAGATTAGAAAATGAATGGAAGTAAAGACACTGTGTGGATGGAACTATACACAGTGTTAGACACCCACTATGAGATGGCAGCATCTCACTAACGATATATTATTTTATAGTGCTGGCTTAAGGAAACAGCCTTTCCACCTCTCTTGCACATCAGTATCAATCCCTAGTTAGTTATTTAAACAAATTGCCTCTAAATATAAACATCTTAATATGCTGGCTCTGTGAATCAGCATCAGCTATGTTTGCCCATTCCTTCAATTCATGTGCATACAACACACAGTTCAGTTCAATGCTAGCAACTACAAAAATCTGAAAAACAATCCTCATTTCAGTATCTATGTAAACATACAGTCTGTTAACTTCATCATCTTCATTAAAAGTATGCCTAACCGCATTAGGAAGTGTTCTTGTTATCAGTGTATTCCTCAACTTTCCCCAAATTATCTTTTTTCTACCAACATCTCTAGTCTTATATCCTGCAATAACTCAGCCAACACTTAAATCCCCATAAGCTGCTTGTGTTAATTTCTTTAAATCACAAATATCATATGTAAATACTGGCCATGTAATACTCTGCATTGTGGAATAATAGTTTATTTTAAAGGGAACTAGAGAAACTAGGAACTAGAGAAATCAAGAGAGGCTTTTTTTCTAGAATTAATAAATGCACATCCTGTTCACTGGGGAAATTAAATCCACACTGAGCAATCTTCAATATGTTCAGAATTTGACAGCCAGAATCCTAATCGGGATGCATTACGCCTGTCTTCAAGTCCTTGTACTGGCTTCCTATCAGGTTTCGAGTCAACTTCAAAATCCTCATCCTCATTCAGTACCTATCTGGCTTATTACAGTATCTGTCTACGCCCCACCTTTGTCCATCTGACTCTGATCTTCTAGCTGTCCTCAAGAATATCTATATTCTGTGGGTGACAGGACCTTCTCTAGCTGCACCCCAGAGCTCTGGATTTGTATCCCCAGTGATATCAGTCACGTACCCTAAGTGCATTTAAATCAAACCTCAAAACCTTTCTTTTCAGAAGACTTAGTGTCTGTATCTGCTTCATTTTCTAATTTTGGTAGCACTTCTAACTGCTTGTCTTTCTTATATGTATTTACTTTGTAATCTGTGGTCCTTAGAACTGTTTCTACATCTACTGTATTGCTTTGAGATGCCACTTTTAAAGGTGATACAGATGCAGCCATTCAAAGTGCGCGTTACAGACACGTACCGCAGGTGACGTCGCTCAGTATGACGCAAGATGACGCGCGGCACCGCAGTACGTGATTGGTTGACCGACAGGAGCACTCGTGGTCCGTTGGTCTGTCGTAGAAAGACTTTACCACTGAAGGGAAATCTTAGTAGCTGAGCATAAAAAGAATAGGAGCATACTGTAACGCGTGTGAAAGCCATAAACGATATTAATTTTGGAACATAAACATACAGTATATAGCTGGTCTTGGTACTTTAAAGAAAAAAATACACACCAGTATTCCATTTCTCCCTAAACATTGTAAGCTTCGAAGTCTTTAACTAACGTGATACCGGAGTCAACAAGCATACTTTTAGAATTTGATTAAAAGGGAATATAATATGGAATCGCGTATCTCAAGAATTTAATAACGGTATGATTATATCCGTGTACTGCGGCAGGGCTGTGTAGGGCTGTTTCGCCTGCCTGCTCATGCGAGCTGTCTTGTAGCCGACTGGTCTAGGTGCGTGGCTACCAACGGGCAGGTTGTGTGCTCGAATCCAGCTGGTGCTGGATCTTCCAGTTTTATTTATTTATTTTTTAATCGCGTAACATAAACATATTACCGTATGCAAACTGTACTGTATACAGTATGTATATGTATATTTAATGTCTTAACTGTGCCCGTTTAATTGAATTTAAAAAAAATTATTTAACACGAACATTAAGCTGTTTACATCTTCCGCCTGAGAACAGTCACCCGTTGCTACCCAACGCAGAATGGTGATTGGCTGACACCATCTGACACCCCTCTGATTGGAGAAAAAAGACGTGCTGGTTTGCTATACATACTGTACCAGGAAGAGGATTTCTTTCTATTCAAAACGTGTATTTTAAAAGTTTAAGAAGTAAAAACCTTACAGCGTACACAGATTCAGGATCGTTATCTTTGTCTTATGCATAATAATATTCACCACTCTGTCCAGCAAATTAATAATAAACTTTATTTTATATAGCGTTTTAAACGAATAAGTAATTAGATTGCTCATAAACCTAATCACTTGCTTTTTCTTTTTATTTAGGCTCAGAGTTCAACTAGCAAAATATTTTGAATTATATTTAACCCTATTTTTTCTTTAGTTTTGTATTTAACTTATTATATGATAGTCAGACTTAATGTATATTTGAACAATGAAAATATATTTTTACAAGATTTTACATTAAGCACTTAAAATTAATATGGTTAATAAAAGTAAACTGTAACATGCTGTAACAAGATCGGTTAAACTGCGAAGAAAATGCTTTCAGAGAAAATGTTTCAGGTGTGAAGAACATAGATCTCTAATGCAATTTCAACCAAACCTGTTCCCACACACCCTGCCCCCACTACCATTAGAATATACACAAACATTTTAGCGTTTCATTCTGAGCAGAAGACCCTCACACCTGAAGAGTGCTGGCTGTGACGAATTAAACCGGTCTTACAGGCTTCAATCACAGACCATGTGACATGGGACTCAGTAAACTAACAGCGGCACTGGATTTGATAATACCTAACCAAAATCCGCAATATGGAAACAGAACCTGTGTGATTGTTGATAGATGTACTCGTAACATTTTTTCAAGACGAACTACAACATTTAAAAAATGACTTGTATGTACTTGATATCTCTAATCAATCCACGGGTCCCAGCACAAAACGAAAGTAAAATGCATACCGTTTCGCGCTTCTTATTAGTTGCTCAAAAGTAATTTGACCGTATGAAATGCATAATATAAACCTAGAAACATATACGTGAGCAGTACTTAAGCACTGTAGTATCGGTGTTAAGACATACCTCTCAAATACTGTAAATCAAGTTAAAAATATCTCAAGACCGATTCTGGTCGTAATGAAACCATGTTTCGTGTATGTTTTCTTTTTCATCTTGAAATAACTCATTTCTAAATACCTTTTTCACTGTTAACATCTTGCAGCAACTTTGCGAACAAAATATACACTCTGACAGTTCATCCTGCTACCAACATTAAATAAAACAAATCTTAAGATTTCTATATTTATGTCTTTATTTAGTGGTTTCATTAGTGACAAAGGCTAAACTTTCTTGGAAAAATGTATTTTATGTGTTGCAGAAAAAACTGACTTGCTTTAACAAAATATGTTTACAAATCCTTTCACCTGGCATTTTCGTAGTTAGAAATTATGGAACGCTCTGTTAAAAGCAAGGGAGTTTGCTTTTAACTCAGCCCTGCCGCAGTACACGGATATAATCATACCGTTATTAAATTCTTGAGATACGCGATTCCATATTATATTCCCTTTTAATCAAATTCTAAAAGTATGCTTGTTGACTCCGGTATCACGTTAGTTAAAGACTTCGAAGCTTACAATGTTTAGGGAGAAATGAAATACCGGTGTGTATTTTTCCTTGTGATATTTTAAGCTCTAGTTGAATGATAGGTGTCGCATTTTAAATCATTTTCGTAGTTAGAAATTATGAAACACCCTGTTAAAAGCAAGGAAGTTTTTATGCCCGTTGAAGTAAAACAAAATGCCTGACAAAGTATGGCTTGGACAGATTCCAAGTGCTTGTACAAATGTGCTAAAGAAATTATACTTTGAGTATACAGCTTGTCCAAAGTCATCCATTATTAATACTATTAGTAATATCTTCGGTAAAGGCTTTGATGCATAAATATTTCTGATAAAGGTAGGTTGTGTACTTTTGTCCAACTGAGCAATCTTGCTTTCATAAAATATACCAACATTTTAATGACTGAAGATTAACATGCTGTAATACACTGTTCAAAATTAAAGGCTCAAATGCTGTACATGAGAGGTTAAGCTCCCTCTGGCGGTTTTACAAGGTGACGCCGGATAGTTTCCGGCAGAGCGTCAAATGACGCGCGATTAACCACGTGACACCGCGTGATACCGCGACACGCCCACCGGGGTATGCCGCAAAATAACTCACCCATTTTGAATGGCTGCATCTGTATATAAAATAAGGTTTTTTATTATTGTTATAGAGAAACGTGATCAGATTTTCCCTGGTTCAGAAAAAAAGATCTAAAGTATACTAGTTTGTCACTCTTCTCATTCCCTCTTTGCTAAATGGCTTTTCATACTAATCTGATCAATCTAACTGCCTATTTTCTGTGCTTTCTCTACCCTGCTAGATTTACAATTATTCTGAAAATTTTCTTCTTGGAATGACTCATTTCTAAATACCTTTTTTCACTGTTAACATCTTGCAGCAAGATAAAATATACACTTAGCTCAACCTGACAGTTCATCCTGCTACCAACATTGAATTAAAAAATCTTTAGATTTCTATATTTATGTCTTTATTTAGTGGTTTCATTAGTGACAAAGGCTAAACTTTCTTGGAAAAACGTCTTTTAAGTGTTGCAACAAACTGACTTGCTTGAATAAAATATATTTACAAATCCTTTCACCTGGCAATCTACCTGAATGCCCAACTATCTGAGAAGCCCTCCATGAAACCGTGTTTGCTATTAATTCATTTGGGGCACACTGACATAATTGCTTTTTTTATGCATGCTAATTTTCTGATTTCTCACTCTGTTTCATGTTTAGAGATAGATAAGACTTTATTGATCCCGAAGGGAAACTGATGTACATGTTCATGTATATGATTAACATGTTTGCATGTTCTTTTGTAACATACACATTTTTTTGTATATCTAAGCAAGTGTTCCTGCATCCCTCTTCTGCACTATGTATAGTCATGGCTTTTTTTCTGTTTGCTTATATCAAAATAACACCTGCACCATTTCGAAAACTTTTTGCTCATGTGCATTTTTGTAGTTTTTACACTTCTAGCAGTTTAACGTCCTAAATCTTCATTTACCTTAATTTGTAGACTGAATTTTAATTTTAGCCTTAAAAAGCTTAAGTTTTCGCTACTTTTTTTTTCTTGTCCTATAACTGTTATTATTGATCACCGAATTATTGTACTTGACATGACTTCATTCACCCTTTTCTGAATGTCTATGACAGGCAGAGATAGTGCTGTCTCTGGTGCGATCTTTTGCAGCTGACATTTCACTGTTTTAAACTAATAAGAAATCAGATTGCTCATAAATCACTTATTGTACATAAACACAACGTAATTGCCCTCTGAAAATGCTCTTTTTTTTGTTCGTTTTGGAGACCTTGATCGAAACCGATTTTAGATGTCAGAAAGGATTTATTTTCTTTCTGTATTTCTGTATGCACATTTCCTACATTGCTTTGTTTAACTTTATATTTAGGCTCAGATTTCAACCATAAATCGTACACTAATTACTAGCAGTAAATACTGATGTTTTGCTCCCTGTTACCACAAAAATATATATGTATTGGTGCTGGGATGAACTTTTTTGCGTATGTGTACCTACTGCGATTCGGACAAGTCAGGCACCCGGGGGGGAGCATCTTCCCACCTCCATAACTAAAATGCCAAATAGGAGTGGCTTAAGCGACATACACAGTTGTGTACATCTGTTGACCCACTGAAGTGAATGGGTGCGCGGTCTGTTCCTCGATGCTCCCTGTAGTCCAGGATCAACTCCTTAGTTTTGCTGGTGTTGCCTGTGCGCGGATTGTGATTAAGCCGATGATCGTTGTATCGTCTGCAAACTTAATGATGGAGCTTGTTTTGTTCCTGGCAAAGCAGTTGTGGGTGAATAAGGAGTAGAGGAGAGGGCTGAGCACACAAAGATTACAAAAAGAAGTGGAATATTATACACAAATGAAATACAACTGCTTAAATAAGACTTCTTATAATCTACTGGGTTGACACATTATAATCTGTTGAAGCAAAAAGTATGGAAAGCTTACTCAAACTCTGTGATGTCTGATGGCATGTCCAGCAGGCTATTCAAGAAGCTTTCAATAATGACCTTAAAACACACGATCACAAAGAGTACTTCACTTATGTTTAGTTGTTTCCTTCAATTTAAAAGAACTAAAAGCAATTATGCCAGATAATTTTAAAACTTGTGTAGCAGACCATAAGTCTGTGAGTAAGTCAGTGTGTTTTTCCCAGTTAGCTGTCAGGAGGGATAAGGAACCCCTTGAGTCAGACAACCAGAAGCACCACTTGTTCATGGACAAAAATGTATCCTCTCTTGTGTCCATTATGTGCTACTTGCCGGAATAGACTCTGGCTACCTCTAAATCCTGTATTGGACAAAGTGCTTAGAAAATAGTTGGATGGATGTGTGCTTATTGACAATAGTTGTAGTAATGAAGTACTCTTTTTCCTTCAGAAATAACAAAGCCTTCTGTAGCTTAAACATATTTTGATACAAATGTTGTGAACGTTCTTCTCATGACACCTCATATGAGATTAATTCTTCACTTTTAAACTCAGAAGAGCTATTCTCCTTAATTATTAAGGTCTGAATTTAACTCTTTTTAATCCTCCACTCAGTGTGTGTTTTTTTCAGTAACAAGCTTCCTCTCCATCCTGATATTCTGCATTTTGGAACCCCATTTCAGTGTTTGAGTGTCTTGATGAGTTAAGTAGCACAACTCCCAGCATGCATTTCACCAGCTCTTCTAAAATTGCCTGAGATATCAGTGTGCCCAAAATGATTTACTTCATTTTTAAGTCTGAACGAGTGTGTTAATATGGACATTTATTGAAAGGAGAGAACAGTTTTATTAGGTCAAGAATGTACAGAACCTCCATTGGAATGTTTTATCTTTCTATATATTTTTACTGAAATCTAAAGAAATGCTAGCAAGGTATTTATCAGTGAAAAGCTCAGGGCTTTGTAAGTAGTACACAGACCCAAAGTAGGTATGAGGAGATTTCAATAAGGCACCACGGTCAATGGAAGGGAAGAAAGGGTTTAGTGAAGGAATGTCAAGACTTTAAAAAAATACACAAGAAACAGAGACATTAGAAAAGTGTTTTTATTGCTAGTATCAGAGAAGCTTACTTTAAAACCTCAGTTATTCCAGATACAAGTTGTGTGGATACATTTTAATTCCAGTGCAAAACTGCTTTTGACAGGATATAAACAAAAATTACACTAAACTGTAGACAAATTCCTGTAATTACAGACCAAGACCAAAAAGACATGATTGAATTTTGATTTTTTTTTGTATTGGCGTGAACGGTAGCTGCTTTTAGACTGAGTGATAAGGGTATACTGTATATTCTTGCTATAATGAAAAAGAACAAACTTTGAGAGATATAAATAATCTTAAAGCTAAAACATATCAGAAAAAAATCCAGACACTAAACTGATGATAATCTGACACTCTCCAACTCTAATTATTGCTGTTCCCACTTCATATTGCCAATAGCATGAACTTTGTTTACAGTGTTAAAGTGATTAAATATTTGTACCTATTTAAGTGCTGGGTACTAAAAGTGGGATTAATATTACTTTCTTTTCAATTTTTTTTCCCTCGAAGTCATAATCAGGGAGAGAACCTGGGGTCAGAGCACAGGGTCTGCCATTGTATGGCACCCCTGGAGTAGCTGGGGTTAAGGGCCTTGCTCAGGATCCCAACAGAGTAGGATTCCTCTGCCAGCTGTGTGATTTGAACCAGCAACCTTCTAGCCACAGGCACAGAGCCACCACTCCGCCATATATGTGATGATATCAGAATGGAATGCTTATCCCTCTAGGTTCAAAGGTCACCAATTCACATTCTTTCTGTAGGAATATTTTTTTACAGGAAGAGTGGTAAACTTTAGATGTACCTGTAAAGTTTGGGTGAATGGTGAATGATTTAGAACCTGTGATCTCTGTGCTTGGATTTTATATTTTCGCAGGAGGTAAATCTTGATCTACTAAAAAATATATAATATTATCCTTAAAGGATGTGTCATACTCTAGACTGGATATTCTTATAGGTTCTGGACCCATCTAAACAAAGTCATTTTGTTCAGTACTTTTTTGTTGATAGTCTAGAAACTGTTTACCGAAGGGATTCTGTTGTCAGATTTCTACTGATGTTGGCAGCATTCATGTCTATGGAGATGTTTTCTGGATTTTGCCGTTTAAAAGTGATTCATTTCTATTTTTTTTTATTTTCAAATGGCTGCACTTTACTTATGATTAGAAATTTATTACTGGTCTAAATACATCTATTCTTGCATATTTTTATATGTTAAAAATATGAATTCTTACAGTTTGTTAAATCCAATTGGACTGCAGTGAACTGTTTTTGCTCAATGTCACCTATCATTGTGCTAAATCATTTACTGTTTCCCAGTAACCTTAAAAAAATGTAATATTAAGGACAGGATCTCGTAGTATTTATATCAGTACATATCACTAAACAGGGTCCACTGTACACTGTCATTGTTTATCTTAATGTTTATATTTTAGAGATATCTGCTTGATTAAATGTCTTTCTCAAAATATATGTTTGGATTTTATTGTGCATCTCTGTTTGGGTTTAATTGAACGTTATGCTCCATATAACTGTTGTAGAGGAAATAATCTTAATTATAATCTGCATTATAAAACATCTCATACAATTCCTGAAAAAGAACTTGAAAACATAGATAAAACAATTTTGTGAAAGACCTCCTATGTGCCATATAATATGACCATATTTCTTGATTTCTATTAGGGATTGAGGTTTGACTTTGCTGATACTGTAACCTATTGACCTATTGTATGTTGACAGTACTGTGTCTATTTGCTTAAACCTCATATGTGAGTCATAAAACACAGATTTGAAAATATAGATAAACAATTTTGTGAACATGCTCTATCATATAAGCATAGTGTCATACAGTATTTAATTAATGGACAAATTAACTTTATTCGTATGAGGGAGTGAGCATAGCCATTTACCATACTGTAAACTATTGACCCAGTTCTTTACACTGTGGAGAGCCTAGAATCTAAGGTATTGATAAGTTGCTGCCTTTATTTTTTCATTCCTTAAGCTATAAATGATGGGGTTGAGCAAAGGAGTTAGGAAATTGTACACAGTACCAATAAAAATGCGTCCTTCTGGGTGGATATTTTCCACTCTCAAACCAATATACACCACAGCAGCAGACACATAATAAAGCAATACCACCATCACATGTGAAGAGCACATTGAGAAGGCCTTCTTACGGCTCTCCACAGTTTTCAATTTCATTACTGATGCTATAATTCTGCAGTATGTCCATAAGACATAGAGAAAGGGGACATAAATTGCAAACATGGCAATTAAAAGGGTTAAATTGACTTGAGCTGTAATGTCACCGCAGGCTAATGACATTACAGTGGAGTAATCACAGACCATATGTAGGATAAGGTTTGATTTACAGTATGGAAACATACTTGCCAATACTATTGATGGAAGAGGAGCAAAAAAGCCCAGCACCCAGACTGTGACAGTCATTATGATACAGACCTTGGTATTGATGATGGTGTTGTAATGTAAAGGCTTTACTAATGCAGCATATCGGTCATAAGCCATGGCTGCTACAAGGAATCCTTCAACAGCAGGCAATGAAATGAAAAAAAACATCTGTACAAAACAACCCGAGAAAGAGATGGTGTTGTCACGACGCAAAAGTACTGCTAGAAGCTTTGGTATTACAGTACTGGTTAGTAGAATATCTAAAAGACTTAAGTTCCACAAGAAGAAATACATGGGTGTGTGGAGCCTGTGGTCCAGGGCAACTAACACCAAGATGAGCATATTACCCATGATGATGGCCAGGAAGAGGATCAGGAAGAAGACGAAGAGTGCAATTTAGTGCTCATGCAGGCCTGGAAATCCCACAATGATGAATTCATAGTGCAGAGTTCCATTGGAGTCACTCATGGCTCAGTGTCTCAGAGGCACTTGTACAAAACAGGAGTCAAGGAGTGAGTGCACATACACTGGTTTGGTAATAAAAACCAAGGAATCTGAAAGAATAATAAGTGGTAAGTTAAAAAAAAATTACAGAGCTCAAATATTTTTAAATGTTATAATAATGTAATATATATACTGATGGAAAAAAGAAACGCAACACCTCCTCCTTCACACTCTGGCCCTCCTGTCTGCGTGGAACAGGCTGAAGAGTGACACATCTGTGAAGAGGACCTGATGCCACTCCTGATGAGTCCATCACAGCCTCTGTCTGGCCCAAGCTAGTCAGGTGTGACGACTAGGAGGTGTGAGCACAGGGCCTCTGACAGGTCGCCTTGCTCTAAGGCCAGCAGCATGGAGCCTCACTGTCCTCTCACTGATGCAGGCATTGTGTCTGCCGGCAGTTTCAGCAGCAGTACAGGTGGCAGATCTGTAACAATCTCTCAGATTGACGAGTCTGATGTGTCTGTCCTGCTCTGGTGTGATCATGGACGGTCATCTGTCCTGTTGGTCTGCTGAAACTTCTCTGCAGTCGGGACACAGTGGAGCAGCTTACTCCATAGTATCTGGCAACGCTGGCACATGACATGTCTGCCTGCAGCATGCCAATGACCCTCTCCCTTGCTTCTGGTGACAGTTGAGGCATTATGGAATACACAGAAAACTGATTAAGTGTGGCCTTTTTCTTGCAGTGACCTAAGCTTTGAATTAAGGCCTTTTTAAAGGTGACCTGATCAGGCATTGTTCCACCTGAACCCTGTTGGGTAAAAGTGTTTTCGTGTGATTGGCAAGTTGCAATGCCTCATTGCACAAGCTGTATTGCTGGTCAGAGGGTTTAAAACAAATTGACAATTTTTTTGTGAAAGTGCATAAGCTACAGTATAACTATAGTATTCACATTCCAGAGAATGTTGTGTTTCTTTTTTCCATCAGTATACAGTATATTGTCCTCACAAGACTTTAAAGTGTATTGCTAATATACTGTATGAATTCACCAACTGCAGCAGTGATTACAGATCTAGCATTAGATTTATAAGGTTATCCTTGTGACAATGATTCAGCTCTGTACACTTGGGTTGCAGACAAATTAAGACAAAATAAGACTATGATTGAACGTGAGAAATCAAGAAGAATTCAGATAAAATGTAACAGACAATTAGATAAATGTTATACTAATTGCCTACCAAGGAAAAAGCTGCTTTATAAAATTATTTCCATCTAGCATGTTTCTTCTGAATTGACTTAGTCACACTACTTTCAAGTCAAATTTGTCATTCAAGTACTGTTTTTTTATTTTTGCCAATTCAGGATTAAAGTAGACCATGGTTCATTTTACCTTATAAGAATCTAGAGATGTGCATTCCACATATAGTTACAGAAACACCCAGTTCAGTCTTTTATTCCTTCAAAATAATGTTCATACCCACATGGTTAACAAGATGTTTTGCTTCAATCTGAGCCCAACATCATGCACTGGTCTCTGATAATGTAAACTGTTAACCTAATAACTCATCAGCTGGAGAAGTTGGTTTAACTGGTAAATTAACCATCATACAATGGCTCTATTCTATGGATTTGCAAACTGATTGGAGAAAAAAACACCCTCTACATTATCTAAAATTAACTATAAATTCACAATTTGGCCTTTTAACAAAGGGGCTTCTATTGCACAAATATATTTACATTTCTTAGGCTAGTTTCTTTGACGTTTCAGTTCTATAAAGCAGACACTCTCGTGGCAGGCTGGATAGAATACACTGTCACCAATAATAGTTTGCAAATCCTTAGGATATTCAACATAGCCAGGAATATACACAAACATACAGAATAAATTTGTACTTTTCCATTTATACTTATGTCCTTTGTATACGTGTAAAAACAAGAAATAAGATACTACTCAGCATGGGAACTGTTTTAAACAGCATACAGTTTATGGGTTAAATATTTGGTAAATAAAATCCAACACAACAAATAGTAAAAGTATACATACAAACCTAAAATATATTCATTATTCGTTTTTGTTCTTCTCTATACTACATACCTGGATCCCGAGTCTGTTCGCTGTGCTCTTTCAGAACAGGATGAGCCTGCTGGACAAGAAACTCTTCCTCTCATCTCAGCTGCTTTTATGGGCAGCTCTTCATAGTGACACCAGAGGCTGAATGCAGAGCTGTAGCTCTTATTAATCCAGAGAGACAGAAAGTGAACGCTGGAGGGAACAGACCCAAAGGACGAACAGAAAAAAAGGTACAGTATTTCTTCATGAACAGATACATTTATACCACATAAAAGCTTATTAATTTTTTTGGGATTTCTGACAAATTAGAATATTCTGAAGCACTTCAATTTGGAAAGCACAAGCATTAAGCATTCTTTGAAGGCTTAAAGACTTTGAAGTTTTCAACCATCTTATGAGCCAAGGTGCAATGTCTTCAACACAGAATAAGAAACAGGAGTTTTTCCAGCTATACCAGAGTGGGTAGAGACAAGAGATAAGAAAGTATCAAGGGCTACCTCTTCAAAAGGTATTTAAAATATAATGTGAAATTCACTTAAAAAGGAGACATAACCATAAATGACAGCACACTTCCATTAGATATGTTTATTGTAAAAGAATAAATGTGCCCATCATTTTCATCACTT
Source organism: Atractosteus spatula (assembly GCF_055471065.1). NCBI lineage: Eukaryota > Metazoa > Chordata > Actinopteri > Semionotiformes > Lepisosteidae > Atractosteus > Atractosteus spatula. The sequence goes on along the minus strand of NC_142709.1, from coordinate 45,011,583 downwards.
CTACAACTGTATATATACTATATTTAAAGTACCTAATGTACTGTATGATCATTGCATGTTACCTTCATATCCAATCAACCATCTTTATGTAATGTATTCAGACCTCTGTTGTTAACTTTAAACCTGTGAATCAGTTAGAAATCTCAAGGTTTATCTTCTCTTGAACTGAGCAAGCATACTGAAAGTTTATGGAGTGCTCTAGTGATAATAAAATTTGGCTTAACACACTTAGCTGAGGGCTAAACCGCTTGTCATCAGACATGGAGGCTAGGACCCCCAAAAAGAACCAATTGGGACCTCAAACCACCAATGCAGAATTAGAAAAAATATAAAGAAGGTGAGAGATTTGTTGGCTTGAACTGTGGGTTGTTTCAATAGTTAGATGGTTGGAGGAGTGCTTGGTTAAGGGCATCTGTATATGTTTATGTAAGTAAGGTAGGCCTTGGATAGCCAGCAGCCGAGTTTCTTAATGAGATAGTCAGGAATGCATTAATAAGCTGGAGAGAAAGCAGCTTCAATTCAGAAATAATGGTGAGAAAATTGCTCAGCCAGAAATCCAAGCTTTGTGAGAATTTTAATTATAAAGATAGCAGTTACAAGACAGTAGAAGACTCTTCATTAGTGAAAAGAGATCAGTGGGAGATGCTCCTTGTGTGATGCAAAGCTGAACATAATGGAGTAGAGGTTCTTAGAGGCTGATGTATGAAGACTTATTTACCTGATTTTAAGATTTTCCTGATAATAGAAGAGGACCAGTGGATAAATGGATATAGACCAATTGTTTTCAATTGTGGCCCCAAATAAGAAGCAGCTATGAAAACTAGAAACCATTTGAATAAAGTGGAATAATTATCAGGAAAGATGAAAGTAAAGTCAGCAGCCCAACACATTGTAGAAACACTGACTTGGATAATAACCTCCAAAGCCAATGGAAGGGCTGTGTCAGTAAATACTGTAACTCTTCGGAGGGAACAAGACTTATCATAACAAAAGACAAACCTTTCCAGTTTGGTACAAATAAACCCCCAAAATGCAGTTCTACCTTGCCATTTGAATTTAGAGCAGTATGGTGGTATAAAGATCACACTGATGATGCAACCTTAACAAGATGTGAAATAAAAGAGCCATGGGATATAATCAGCATGGCACAGTTGAGGTGAACCAGCAGGGACAAAAGTTTATTTTGTGTTAAACTTAACTGACAAGGACATGGAAAGATACAACTTAATGTGGTCAAGTTTGCCATGTGGCAGAGATAGTGCAAGATCTTTGGAAATGAGAATGATTCCAATGATATAGGAGAGCTGGAACTTTTGACTGTTCTGCCAGATTCTGAAATATGATGGAACACATTACAAACATATTGAGTAGTTGACAGCAGAGAGGAAAACAAAAAAAACTTGCATTGGGAGAAAAGAAACCCCCGGTGGTACTGGCCTACTGTCTCCAGGCAGCTAGGTATATTATTGAGTATGGGCACCAGTTTTGGACGCAACAGTGGCTTGGAGCTACCTTTATGTAAGTAGGTCAAACAAAAGTGGAACAGGAACCATTTGCTGCTATATGCCCATGAGCAGGGATTTTTTTTTAGTTTTCCTGCTACTGCATGTTAGTGAGTTATGACAACTTTGTTCATGTGTTTGTACCATTTACCTTGGTCTCAATTGTGAAATTGAGATGAAGTCTGGAGCAACTGGCACTTAATTACTTGTTGCAAGTAATGAACCATAATTTATTGGGAAAATAAATTATTATTTATCACAGCACCACTTGTGATAAAGCAGGCCTAACACAGGTAACAAACAGAAATGCGATAGACTGATAGAAGAATTGGTCTTGATGCAAAAATGAGTTGACCCATGTGTTACTGCTGTATATAGGGGGATTATGTCAGTATTCCAAAACAGTGGAAGGCAGTTGCTTAACTAGGATTTTCAGAGGAAAGATAAATTTGTAGCTGATGTGGAAAACAGATGGAAGAGGCCACTGAGTCAATTTTTGACACCAGGGGATAGAGATCGTAGGATGCCTACAAGGTGAGCTGAATTTAGGAAAGATCTGACAGACTAAGGGCTGAGGAGGCAATGTTATGAATTACAGGAGCCAGAAGGGAGGAACCTGGGGCCAAACTGAATTCCAGGAATAGTGGCATGGAGAAGGCAGAGCTAAAAGCTGTAGGACACGTGCAGACTTAGTCAGAGGTAGGACACCTGACAGACGCAAGGCCGAGGTGATAGCATTGTGAGCATCAGGGGCTGAAAGGAATGAACCCGAGGGTGAACTGGACACCAGGGATAGTGGCAAGAGGAAGGCAGAATTAAAAATCATAGGACACCTGCTGGCTGAACCAGACATACTGTAGGAGGCAGGACAAACCCAGAGCAAATGAAATAGCCTCAGGAGCAGCAGGGACTGAGATGAATGAACCCAGGGTCAAATTGGAATGCCAGTGATAGTGGCACAAATAAGGCATAGTTACAAGCTGTAGGGCCCAGAGCAGAGCAGCCTGGGTTTGCAGGAGTAGTAACAACTGAGAGAGCAAAGCAGTAGATGGAACACTTGTGGGTACAAGCTGAAAGTGTGGAGCCGGGGATCAAAAAGCTGTTCATTGTAGTAGAAAATGGGTATACTGTATATATTGCTAAAAAAACAGTAAAAAAACTATGGTAGCAAAAAAGGTAGGGAAAAGCAGAGTTGTAGCACAGCTAATTAAAAAATAATTAAGGGAGGGAGGGAAGAGGTTGTTTTAAGTGAGGAAATGGCATGAAGTGATTATGAATTACTGAGCAATGATTCTGTTCAATAATCACTAAGTTCTGATGTCTTGTGTCTCTGTAGTTGCTAATTGTTTGTTGTAATAGCTCCTCATAGGTTCTATATGGGTGTTAAAGGATCTGACTCTAAAAACTCATTTTTGATGGAAAGGAAATGTACAGTAATTACCAAATTATGCTGTTGAAAAAAGATAAAAAGTAATTCACTAATAAAACATAATAGAGAATTGCTTGGTGGCCTTGGACTGGAGGCTGGGATTTCTGAGTTATGTAACATAAAATATGTAGCAACACCATAACTGCATTGGTTTATATTACATTTTACTTACATATTAAGACATCAATGGAGGAGTAATTCTGTAAATACAGGCTCTATGCCTAACTTTTTGTGCTTGAGGTATGGCTGATGTGTATGAAATCCTTAGTCTGAGAGATGCAAAGCATCCATCATAAACCTAGAGCTAATATTGCATCCACTGGTGGGCACAGATGCTTCTAGCTTGTGTGATAGTATCGGGTTTTAAAGGGTGCTGCCTGAGCACCGGCAGAGTGCTTCTTATCCTTGAGTGGTGTGCCGGTGTAGAGTCATCTGGGAAGGCGTCTATTCTCCAGTATACGAGAAGATTGAATACGAATGAGAAGAATAATCCTTTTGTAGCAAAGAATAATAATACTCTGGTTCTCAGGGTGAACAAAAGTCCGTGGATGCAAGGGGATCTTAAATAGCGCATCTGATTAGCCTCAGGTGCAGTAGCTGCGCATTCCCATGCGCTGCAGAGTGGGGAGTGCAATGGGAGGTATGCTCCACTGTCACACTTGTAACTTTGACAGTAAATGCTCTGTTGAGCAACCCAGTGGATGAAGTATGTTAAAATTGAATAAACTAATTAACATTAAAAATAATATTTAATTATTTTTAAAAATGTCATATTTTCAATAAAATGTCAATGCACCTGCTGCAAAAAAAATATTTTTTTGATACTCAGTATATAAAACCATCTTTATTGTAAAATGAATATAATTTCTTCTTTTAGTATTACCTGTAACTGTAATTCAACCTGGCACTGATAGAAGACACTTCCAAATCCTAACACATCCAGGAAAAAAAGCCTTATGACAGTGAGAGGTGTAGCTCATGTTAGTTACTGAACCATTCTGTGGCACCCAACTGCATCACTATATTTCCATTTAAAAATACTGTTATCAGGTTGTAGATTTCCAGCCATCCATAGAAAGAAAAAGAGTGAAGACATCAACAGTTCTTGAGGCTTTAGATTGTTTTTTGGAGAAAATGAAATGGAGCCTTGTAGACAAGGAATCACAGTCTGCAAGACTGTATTCTTTTCCCCCTGTTGGCCAAATTGTCAAACTTGAGCAAATAATCTTCATAAAAGGCAAGATCAATTTAATGTATAATATGTGAAGAGGAACATGCTACACAAATGCCAAACTAAAACAAGAATAAAATGTTTTCCGTGCTATTTTGTGGCTATGTTGTAACTTAAACTTTATAGTGTAAGATGACATTTATTCCAGCAGCCTTATAAACAATTAAACTTCCACAGCCAAAACATCGTGTTTCTTTTCTTCTCTTTTCTAGCATGGAATAAACCTTAACTTGTTCATTTGCAGCCTACACATGCTGATACAATTAAACAACTATAAACGACCAGATGATCCCAAAAGATCATGTCACCTACAGATGCAGCCATTCAAAGTGAGTGGCACAGACACGTACCGGAAGTAATTGGCTACGGCCTCGTGCGTCACGATGCAAAATACCGCGGTACGTGATTGGTTGACTGACAGGGGCACTCGTGGTGCATTGGTCGGTCATAGAAAGATTTAAATGTCTTTACTGTGCCCGTTTTAGTATTGAATATTTATATGGAATTTTACCACTGAAGGGAAATCTTAGTAGCTGAGCATAAAAAGAATAGGAGCATACTGTAACGCGTGTGAAGGCCATAAACGATATTAATTTTGGAACATAAACATACAGTATATGGCTGGTCTCGGTACTTTAAAGAAAAAATACACACCAGTATTCCATTTCTCCCTAAACATTTTAAGCATCGAAGTCTTTAACTAACGTGATACCGGAGTCAAGAAGCATACTTTTAGAATTTGATTAAAAGGGAATATAATATGGAATCGCGTATCTAAAGAAATTAATAACGATATAAATATATTCATGTACCGCAACACAAGAATTGTACATGCTGTGCGATGTCTGTTGATAATATTTGTAGGGCTTTTTCAACACTCCTCGCGTGACTTTGCCGGTGGCGTTGTGGGTTAGGTTCCTGACTCCTACATTACACATTGTGTGTTTGAATCCAGCTGGAGCCATGACTTTGTTTTTTAACAAACATTTCTTTGAAAAAATAAAACGTTTCCCTGGGTCAGAGATTAAATAAAACATCACTCGCACCAAACAAATTTATATTTCTAAATATCACAACATGATCGAATTTAAGTCATTTTAATAACAATGAATAGTCACCTATGCGTTACAATATAAACATATATATTGATTTAAATCGCGTTTAAATCGCCTTTATTTAAAACCCATAAATAAAGCTGATACTGTTTAGACTTTTAATTATTTAAAACTGTATTACAGCAGCACAATGCACAATGCAACGTAAATCGCTATCTTTGTCTTCTGCGTAATAATGTTCACCTCTCTGTCCAGCAAATTAACAATAGTAATAATAATGAACTTTATTGTATATGGCGCCTTAAAAGGTGGCTTCTCAAAGCACTTTAAAGGATAAAAACAATAACAACAATACTGTTAGGCTGGGCAAACGATTTTTTTTTTAAAGAAATACAAAATGAGATATAATGATGTGTTCCGGCTTAGACATTAACGAAGGGCATAACATGTGGGCGGCGTAGCGGTTGGCTCTGGCTTTCCCATCTATACCGATGCACTGCAAGTACAACCCCCCTCTCTGCGGGAGTGCTGGCTGTGACGAATTAAACCGGTTTCACAGGTATTGTCAAAGTAGAAGGGGGCGAGATTTCCAGTGAAAGACACCTCCCTCCCTCCAAAACCCAGTAAGTACAGTACTTACTAGTTAAGAAAGCTAGGCTCCTCAATGAAATCGCTTTAACATGCTAATGTGTTGGTGTAACAGTCCGGGCGTGGCAAGCTTCTAATGTCTCCCGACTACGGCGAAAGGAACCCTTCTTTCATTGGAAGACAATGAACATATTCTAGCCCTAAATGAATTAATAGCAAACATGGTTTACATAAAAGACATTTTTCCAAGAAAGTTTAGCCTTTGTCACTAATGAAACCACTAAATAAAGACATAAATATAGAAATCTTAAGATTTTTAAAATACATGACTAAAATTTATTTAAAAATAAAAACGATTACAAACGCCAGCGGAGAGAGAGAACAGGGGAGGGATGTTGGTTTTGCATGGCTATGGAAATGAGGTCTATTTGGGAATGTAGAGTTACATGTTCTGGCTGTTTGTGAATTATCGTTGTTGAGTATGGAGTGTTGAGGTATTGATTTTGTGTAATGCTTTATGTTGAAAATTGAGATGGATTTTGTTTATGATAAGGAGGATAAACTGGGATGGGAGGAGGGTTTGGTTTTGCATAAGGGGCGGGATTATGATAATTGGAAGAATTTGAGAGAGTTTGCGGGCTGTTTTTGGTTTGTATTTTGAATAATTCGTACAAGATATTGAGATTTGTTGATAATTGGAGGACGGTTTTGCTTTAATGGTTTGATGTATTTGATTTTGTACTGTGATTGTTATCTATGTTTTTGTTTGGTATTATGTTTATATGGTTGTTTTTGTTGGTTGGTCGTTATTATGGTTATTATGTTTATTGTGTCATTTTTGATTATTGGACGTAATAATCAAAAGAGAGAGAGAGCGAGCACCTTCTTTTTACTTTTGTAGCCAAAGGGCCTTGCAGATCAGATTCCCTTCCCCTTACGGAAAGACAGACACACGTTTTCACAGTTTAGAAGTTGCTCTTCAGACGCAGGCAAGCAGCCCCCAGATAAAACATCAACTTTATTTAAACTCCAACGAAAGTATTAATGGTTTTTAATTACCGTACTCTTATGGAACATGCCACCAGTCATCTGCATTGAATGATTAAAAATAAAAACGATTACGATTGGCACTCCTGTAGCTTTTTCACGAAACCTCCTTTTTCACGAAACTTCCAACAGAGCTGTTCAACCGGTTTTTATTGGGCACCTCTTATGTCAGGCGTAAGCGATAAATATACAGTATTTAGCTGAAAAGCTGTACAACGCAAGACATTTCGTTAGTCTAGGTGGTTTCGTGAAAAAGCACATTGTGCTGCTGTAATAGTTTAAAAAAAGTCTAAACACTATCAGCTTATTTATGGGTTGTAATTTTAAAAAAAAGTCCAAAACCGCACTCAAAATGCAATTTAGCGCTTTCTGGCAAGAGGAGACCCCCAAATTAATAATGTAACATGCTACTGTTTGTGTATGAACATAGTTACTGTATACTGTTATTTCTTTAGATACGCGATTCCATGTTATTTTTTAATCCCTGACGGGACCGGGAGTCCATAAGAATCGAGTAATAGGTTTCATTGCGCTTTGACAGATCATCTTTAAATCAATTGTTGATTTAAAGGTTGACAGTAAATGTTTATATTGTAATGCATACTGTACAGCCTCTATTTCTCTATAAAAATCTAAAAGAGGGGGGCGAATGCACTACAATAGATTAGCATACTGTAGAGGAAAACAGTACAGGCATCGTTGACATATTTAATATGTGCTTTTCTATATTTATTGTTATTAGAATAACCATTGCTATTCTAAGCAAGGAGCGCTTCACCCTGCCTGCTGTGGGAAGAGTTGGCTTATTCCTTCCCTGCCTCACCGAGGGCAGACCCTGCCAGGCCCTCGTCAACACCGGTTCGACCATCACCCTGCCGAGGCACCGAGGCAGCCAGACCCCCAGCTAGCTCACCGTGCACTTTGGGGCTGCGAGGGTGAAACACCCCTCCTACCTTGCCCCAGTCCGTGAGGACTGTATCCTGGGATTGGACTGGTTGCAGCAGGTGGGTGGTTGCCTTGACTTGGGCGTGAGGGACGGGGTGTTGCGCCGGGGGTGGCGGGTACCCTCCAGCGGCGAGGTCAGGTGGCAGTTTGTGGTGTTGCGGTCGCTCTGTGGGGCAGTTCTCCAAGCGGTGCACGGCCAGCCAGAGGCTGCCAAGCAGTGACCTCGCCGCTGGAGGGCACCTGCCACCCCCGGCGCAGCACCCCGTCCCTCACCTCCAAGGCCTCCCACAGTGCACAGAGTGCCTTACAGACTCCGGGTAGGGGCAAGCTTATATCACCATACTGGGAGTCAGCTCTGGCACGCTCGCCCCGACACCTGCGGCTCCGGCAGGCCCAGGCGACGGCCGCCGCTACCACCTCCGCTTCCCGCTCCGGTCATCCCACACACCCCGGACACCTCCCGCCCCACCCACCGCGAAACTGATTCGTTCCCCCTGCCCCACCATTTCTCGCAGGCCCAAGTCAAGGCAACCACCCACCTGCTACAACCAGTCCAAGGCCAGGATACAGTCCTCACGGACTGGGGCAAAGTACTGTAGAAGGGGTGTTTCACCCTCGCAGCCCCAAAGTGCATGGTGAGCGCCCTGGGGGTCCGGCTGCCTTGGTGCCCGGCAGGATACCAGACCGCAGCAGGGTGATGGTTGTACCGGTGTCGACGAGGGCCTGGCAGGGTCTGCCCTCAATGAGGCAGGGAAGAAATAAGCCCCGGCTGTGGCCAACCCTTCCCACGGCAGTAGGCGGGGTGAAGCGCTCCTTCTGGCTTTCCGGAGTCGGGGTAGCGTCGCTCACGGGCGGCCTTCCCCTCTTTAGGCCACCCCGCTCCCGTTTCCCGATGGCCTCCGGAGTCCCCGGGGCTCCAGAGCCCGGTACTCCCGTGCGATGTGTCCCCTCTCCCCACAGCGGTGGCAGATAACCAGCCGTCGTCGCTCCCCCAGCATCGCCGTGCTGGGCGTCTCCTCCTCCCCATCTGATTCTCCGTGCGCCCCTCCGTTGGTGCCCACCGGTCTCCTCGAATACGGCATCAGCCTGCTCAGCCAGAGCCAGGACCTGCTCCAAGAGGACCGGCGCGGCCAGCATCACGTGGCACTGCACCTCAGTCGGCGCCAGGGCCCAGAGGAATGCCTGGAGCGCTATCTCCCAGTGGGCCTCCTCCGGGAGAGTAGGGTAACCCTGGCAGGCTAAGTAGGCCACGTCTGCGGCTGTTACCTTCAATGTTACCTGGATACCTCTTTATTTAGAACTCACTCTTCCCCCTGCCTGTCTGGCTTCTTTTAATCCTTCTGTGCCTGGATTGCAGCGGGTATGATATTTTTCCACAAAAAAAAGAGAAATTAAAAAAAGAGAAATTTCACCAGAGCCCCTTCTCGTGTCTAATTTTTAGTTTAGAGGATTCAAGCAGGATTTGAATTTAAGGTCAGCGACCTTAATCAAGCCCAAATCATAATTGAACCCATTCAGAGCCTACATTACATTTTAGCGTTTCATTCTGAGAAGAAGACCCTCACACCTGAAGAAGGCTTTTCTCCTCTTTTAAGCATGTGTACAATGCTGTAATACAATTTAAAATAATTAAAAGTTTAAACAGTATCAGCTAAACTCCATTAATATAAGTATCGAGTGTTATTAAATAAATACAGCTTTTTAGTATAGATTACACTTTTCTAAAATATATTTAAAAAATAAAAACGATTACAATCTAATCTTTCCACGTTTGATCCCAAAATCCCAAGAAAAATAAATCTAAACGGGGAGAAAGCTATGCTGAAAGTTTATTAATATACTTAGAAGACAAAGATAACAATTTATGTTGCATTTGTCTGATTGTGAATCAAAAAATACATTTAATTAACTGCTCTCAGTGACAGCTGACAATCCTCTATACACTCAAGTGAAAAATTAGTAATGCCAATGTAAACGTCGTATTTACAATTTGTTGATAATAGAAATGTTAAGTTCTCTAAAGCGTTGTGAGGCAGCAAAAGATTCGAACACCCTATATTGTAACTGCTGAGCTGAGAATGGGTTATGTTCCTGCTGTCAGAGGGGGTGGAGAGTGCCCGCGGTCATTTAATTAGTATTACAATTCACACTGATTCCCGTGCGAAGATATGGACATAAGAATATTCGTGCATGGTCAAAAAATGGCATTAAGCACTTAAAATTAATATGGTTAATAAGAGTAAACTGTAACATGCTGTAACAAGATCGGCTAAACTGGGATCTATCGCTTACGCCTGAAATTGGAGTTGCTCGCCGCGCAGTGAATAGCGACTAATAAGTCTGTCTTTCTGTGGGGGGAAGGGAATCCGATCTGATCTGCAAACCTCCAACAGAGCTGTTCAACCGGTTTTTGTCAGGCACCTCAAGTGTCAGGTGTAAGCGATAAATATATTTAGTTGAAAAGCTGTACAACGCAAGACATTTAGTTACTCTAGGTTTCGTGAAAAAGCACATTGTGCTGCTGTAATACAGTTTAAAATAATTAAAAATCTAAACAGTATCAGCTTATGTATGGGTTGTAATTTAAAAAAAGTCAAAAACCGCACTCAAAATGCAATTTAGCGCTTTCTGGCAAGAGGAGACACCCAAATTAATAATGTAACATGCTACTGTTTGTGCATGAACATAGTTACTGTATACTGTTATTTCTTTAGATACGCGATTCCATGTTATTTTTTAATCCCTGACGGGACCGGGAGTCCATAAGAATCGAGTAATAGGTTTCATTGCACTTTGACAGAAACCAAATTATATCGTTATTAATTTCTTTAGATACGCGATTCCACATTATATTCCCTATTAATCAAATTCTAAAAGTATGCTTGTTGACTCCGGTATCGAGCGTATTCACAGAAAAGCTTAAAACTACCACTTTTTATACACATGTCATTTCACGTTAGTTAAAGACTGCGATGCTTAAAATGTTTAGGGAGAAATGGAATACTGGTGTGTATTTTTTCTTTAAAGTACCGAGACCAGCCATATACAGTTTACATACTGTATGTTTATGTTCCAAAACTAATATCGTTTATGGATTTCACACACGTTATGGTAAAATTCCATATAAATATTCAATACTTAAACGGGCACAGTAAAGACATTAAATATACATATACATACTGTATACAGTACAGTATACATGTTCCTAAATCAATATCTTCTATGAGCATGTGAAAGGCATGGTGAATCGGAGATTCTCAAAAATTACTGTACTTTGCATGATTGGAAACAAATGCGTGATTGGATCAACGGAATGCTGTGGTGTTACTTTTACAAAGGTGAATGAAAAAAAGAATGTGGACCAGGGCACACCAGAGTTTACAGCTTGTCCAAGGTCATTCATTATACTGTAAATGCTATTAGTAATATCTTCGGTAAAGACTTTGATGGCGACAGCTCAAACATGAGAGGTTGAGCTTTATTAGCTCCACCTTGCGGAAATTCAGGATACTATTATTTTATTTGCGGTATCATGCGGTTTCATGCGACGCTATGCGAGAATATACGGTATTAATACTGTAACTTGCAGTATACTGCGTCAAGCGCACCGGAAAATAATGCGGTATCACTCGCTTGTTTTGAATGGCTGCATCTGTATGGTCAGTGTTTGCATTCAAATGAAAAAGTAATAAAATATAAAGGAAAAAAAGCAAGTATATATCAATAATATATTCAAACTTGTGGAACAGATAGTGAGTGAGTAACTAAGTCAGTATGCTCTTTCCAGTTAGCTGCCAGGAGGGATCACAAAGCCTTTGAATCAGACAGCCACCAGCACCACTTGTTTATGGGCTCAGACAAACAAGGATCAGACAGGCATGGCACCCATATACCTGTAATTATTTTATTATACTGCACTGGCTGCCTATTGCCTTGCGATGGACTGGTGCCTGCTCCACTGTGCATCCTACCATGCAGCCATAGGTACTAGCTCCCCCCAATCCTGTATTGGATGCTTAGAAAAAGGGTGGATGGATGGTTGCTTCTTGACAATAGTTGTAATAAGAAAGTACTCATACACAGCATTTTGTGACCTGTAATACAGCTAATTCTTCCCTTGACACCTCATGTGTGATGAGGTCTTCCCTATTAAACCCTGGAGACTGGCAGAGATTTCCTACAGTACTTAATTACTCAGTTCTGATTTTAAGTCCCAGAATGCACATCACCCTGAAAGTTGCTGATCTGTATCATGGCACTGATAATGATTTAATTAATTTTTATGTCAGAAATGGTGTGTTTATATACAGTATGTGTGTAAAATAAACATTTAAGGAAATAAGGGAAAGTTTATAAAGTCATTTAGCATTCAGTATCTGGAGTTATGTAATGTCTGAGGAACTGCTAGTACTGTATGTCAGTGATTGCATGGCAATTGGATGTGAGAGTTTAAACATAAAGGGAATAAAGCAGGCAATTGTAATGACTGTCAGAAGAGGGTTCATTTATATTCAGAAATTAATAAAAAGGAAACAGCTTAGAAAGATATATTTATTGCATTGCATTGTATTTCAGAAACTCACATTTGAAACTCATTAATTGCAGTTAAAAGTTGCTTGGATAATTACAGTTCAAAACTGCAATAGGAACACATCTAATTACAGGTAATGACTATAAATTAAAGATCAACCCCAAAAGACAGTATTAAATGTCGAGTATTTCAAACGCATATGTACTGTAACTGCCTCTAATTTTTTTACATTATGCCATAGCTATAAAAACAGAATTAGCAAGGTGGATACAGTATTAAAGTGTGAAGCTAAAATAACATTTCCTATAACACATTTACAGTAATAACAGTCTTATTACTGTTCCAACTTTATTTTTCAAATAACAGGCACTAGGTTTGAAGCACGAAACACAGTGTTCTAAGATCTAGCCTAACTTGTCTAAGTTGACACCAGCAGCTGAGGAAATATGGTCACAGATAACTTACAGTATTTCAAGTTCACAAAGCGCAAACCAGCAATGTCTAGAGTATAGGGTATACAGTATATCTTCTTTCCAAACAAATACCTCTCCTACTTGGGTCAATTTAAAGCCCCCGCATAAATTAATTTCTTATATAAACTTCAACTGTAGAGAATGTCCAACATTTGTGTTACATATTCTTGATTCAAAAGCATGCATCTACAGTAGATTTTCTGTTTCTGTGACAATGATTACAATCATAATTTGACTGTATCACTAGATGTGGTTTGCAGAGATTTATTCTAAATGTAATGGAAATAAACAAACCAACACAAAACAGATCCCTTTATGACTGCAGATGCAATTATGAAGAAAAGATTATTTGAAAAAGTATTTAATTAAGGATGTTTTGGTTCTGCAGTTTAGAAAAAACAATAACTTCACACTCACTTTTCAAATGATGTCTTCAGCACTGAAATGATTAATATTAAAATAACAGACAATTGCAAGTAATGCAGTATTAATTGAAATGCATCATATCTGTTTTAAAAATCATTTTGAGTTTTTCAAAGCATAGTTGACTGATTTTTATACAGGAAGTGTAATAAACTACTCTTTTAGATGTGCCTCTACAGTATTGTTTGTAGATTCCTGTTTTGAATAGACATTTTTTGACGATTGGTACATTATAGTCTTTTGCATGAAAAAGATTCCTTTAAATGATTTCCTGAAGGGTGAATTGCATTCTGAATTTGATACTTTAAGGTTTTTGCCCCTCCTATATGCAATCTTTCTATTTTGTCATTTAGACTGAGGAATGAGAACCAAAGTTCTGTTCTGAGTTCTGTTGTCAGATTGTTGTTAAGAATTAATAATTCTCTTTGCTTAAGACAAATGCTCTTGATATAGTGGTAAAACTTTTCATTTTTTATATTTTGTTTACAAAAAATACACTTTTTTGTTTAGATAATACATTGATTGCTGTATATCTTTATAAGGTAGTAAAATATATCTATAGATTAGAAAAAAATGTCTAGTTACAGTTTTTTTTTAATCTAGTTGCATTGAAGTGCTGTTAACTTGCTTCTCTTCAATTCTATCTTTGTTGAACCAATTCATTTAATAACATTATAGTATTCTTTAATATTACCATAATCTAAAATAGTACCAACATGATATCATTATTATTATTATTATTATCATTATTAATGATAATAATAAAGTGCTAAAATCATAACAGAATCAGTTCATATGTGTATATAACACCAAACAGGAACCTCTGTACAATTGTATGAATAATATGGAGCTATCTGCTTCTTAAAATGTCTTTTTAATATGATAGATTTTTCATTTGTTTTTTTAATACATATTAGATCCACATTGGTGTCTTAAGATAAATCACTCTAATTATTTCCAAACCATCCTATTGCTAAAAACTCATAAACAAAAAAGGTGACTTGGAAATATAGATATAGATATACTGTAGATTGAGATAGCGCCATTAGTGATCTGCTAACAGCAAACATTTTAATCTGCATTCTGAAATTCATACAATGGGATCTTTTTCAATACAATGACACTTATTCAAGGTCATGTGTATTGCAACTTTAAATTTGGATGTTTATAAAATGCTATTCTTAGATTTGTAAATTATTTTTTAACAGGTAATCTTGATTTCTTTTGGTTATTGAGCATTAATATTCCTGATACTTTAACTTACTGTCTTATGTTGACAGTGTTTTTACACTATGGGGAGACTGAAGACTAAAGTATCTTTGAGCTGCTGTCTTGATTTTTTCATTCCTTAAACAGTAAATAATGGGGTTGAGCAAAGGGGTGAGGAAATAGTACACTGCACCTACAAAGATGCGTCCATCAGGAGGGATACTTTCCACTCTCAACCCAATGTACACTACAGCACTGGACACATAGTACAGGAAGACAACAGCCACATGTGAGGAGCACATTGAGAAGGCCTTCTTACGGCTCTCCACAGTTTTCAGTTTCATTACTGATGTTATAATTCTGCAGTATGCCCACAAGACATAGAGAAAGGGGATATAGATTGACATCATGGCCATTAGTAGAGTAAAATTTACGTGAACTGTAACATCACCACAAGCTAATGACATTACTGTACGGTAATCACAGACAATGTGTAGGATAAGATTTGATCCACAGAAGGGCAAAGTGCTTGCTGGTACCACAGATAAAAGAGGCGCAAAGAGGCCCAGCACCCAGACGGTGGTGGCCATTTTTAAACAGACCTTGGTGTTGATTAAGGCGTTGTAATGCAAAGGCTTTACAATTGCAGCATATCGGTCATAAGACATGGCTGCTACAAGGAATCCTTCAATAGCAGCAAATGCTATGAAAAATTGCATCTGTATAAAACAACCCGAGAAAGAGATGGTGTTGTCATGATGCAAAAGAACTGCTAGCAGTTTTGGTATGACAGTACTGGTTAGTAGAATATCTAAGAGACTTAAATTCCCCAGGAAGAAGTACATGGGGGTTTGGAGCCTGTGGTCCAGGGCAACTAACACCAAGATGAGCAGATTACCCATGATGATGGCCAGGAAGAGGATGAGGAAGAAGAAGAAGAGTGCAATGTAGTGTTCCTGCAGGCCAGGCAATCCCACAATGATGAATTCAGAGTGCAGAGTTCTATTGGAGTCACTCATGGCTCGATGTCTCAGGGTACTTACACAAAACAGGAGAGCCAAGAAGTAGGTGGGTTTAGTTGTGGTTTGGAAAAAAATCCATAAAATCTGAAAGAATGGTTAAATATTTTTTTTACTTGGCTTAATATAATGAAGATCCAATATTTTTAATGTCATATTAACATTAAACACATTGTCCTGCCAAACTCATAATGATTTCCTGAAGGGTGAATTGTATTCTGGCTACATATCTCTGTGCATGTGAGTAGCATTTTTTTTCTCCCTGAATTGTTCTTTCTTTTGATATTTCATAACAACCAATCCAACAACCTGGAACAGCTTAAGGTATTCTGATTTGAGACAATAGACTGGTGCAGAGGTTACATCCTTTATTTTGCTCTCTTCATTTTTCTTTTCTAGTAATGCAGTATTACTTTGTTTATTTACTTTGATCATTCTCAGTTCAATATCATAGTAACAGAAAAATGTGAGAGAGAACACATTTTGGGACTGTTTCTGGCTGGAATGGTACAAATACAGGCTTTTATTCAGTAACTGGGAAAAGATGTCAGCTTCGCAGCAAAGTAACAAGAAGTACTAATGGTTGTGATTGTCACAGTGCAATAGTGTTTTAGAGAAACCTAGAAAATTGCTGACAGTCATTAGGTGTTAAAGACTTGCCAGAGTTTTATGGGAGTGTCTATACAGTGTTAATATCAGAACACACAGGACAGTGTGATAGATCAATAGAAAAGTGGTTTGCAGATAAGCAAAAACAACATGGACAGTGGCAGAGGGTTGTGTTTTCTGGAGACCCCTGGTTCTGTACTTTATTTACTAATGGGAAATCAAAAAGGTGAAAACACAAAAACCACAGCTGAGGTCTGTATAATTTTAGTTTATATAATATATACAGATGCAGCCATTCAAAACAAGCGGACGATACCGCATTATTTTGCGGTGCGCTTTACGCAGTCTACCGCGAGTTACCGTAAATTCTCATATAGTACCGCACGTAAAATAATAGTATCCGGAATTTCCGCAAGGTGGAGCTAATAAAGCTCAACCTCTCATGTTTGAGCTGTCGCCATCAAAGTCTTTAACGAAGATATTACTAATAGTATTAATAATGAATGACCTTGGACAAGCTGTAAACTCAAAGTATTGCCCTGGTCCACATTCTTTTTTTCATTGACCGTCTTTGTAAAAGTAACACCACAGCATTTCGCAATCACACATTTGTTTCCAATCATGCAAAGTACAGTAATTTTTGAGAATCGATTCACCATGCCTTTCACATGCTCATATAAGAGATTGATTTAGGAACATAAACATATTACTGTATGCAAACTGTACTGTATACAGTATGTATATGTATATTTAATGTCTTTACTGTGCCCATTTAAGTATTGAATATTTATATGGAATTTTACCACTGAAGGGAAATCTTAGTAGCTGAGCATAAAAAGAATAGGAGCATACTGTAACGCATGTGAAGGCCATAAACGATATTAATTTTGGAACATAAGCATACAGTATATGGCTGGTCTCGGTACTTTAAAGAAAAAATACACACCAGTATTCCATTTCTCCCTAAACATTTTAAGCATCGAAGTCTTTAACTAACGTGATACCGGAGTCAAGAAGCATACTTTTAGAATTTGATTAAAAGGGAATATAATATGGAATCACGTATCTAAAGAAATTAATAACAATATAATTATATTCATGTACCGCAACACAAGCCGGAATCCAGCCGGAGCCATGACTTTTTTTTTTAACAAACATTTCTTTGAAAAAATAAAACATTTCCCTGGGTCAGAGATTAAATAAAACTTCACTTGCACCAAACAAATTTATATTTCTAAATATCACAACATGATCGAATTTAAGTCATTTTAATAACAATGAATAGTCACCTATGCGTTACAATATAAACATTTATATTGATTTAAATCGCGTTTAAATCGCCTTTATTTAAAACCCATAAATAAAGCTGATACTGTTTAGACTTTTAATTATTTAAAACTGTATTACAGCAGCACAATGCACAATGCAACGTCAATCGCTATCTTTGTCTTCTGTGTAATAATCTTCACCTCTCTGTCCAGCAAATTAACAGTAGTAATAATAATGAACTTTATTGTATATGTTGCCTTAAAAGGTGGCTCCTCAAAGCGCTTTACAGGGTAAAAACAACAACAACAATACTGTTAGGCTGGGCAAACGTTTTTTTTTTTAAAGAAATACAAAATGAGATATAATGATGTGTTCCGGCTTAGACATTAACGAAGGGCATAACACGTGGGCGGCGTAGCGGTTGGCTCTGGCTTTCCCATCTATACCGATGCACTGCAAGTACAACCCCCCTCTCTGCGGGAGTGCTGGCTGTGACGAATTAAACCGGTTTCACAGGTATTGTCAAAGTAGAAGGGGGCGAGATTTCCAGCGAAAGACACCTCCCTGCCTCTAAAACCCAGTAAGTACAGTACTTACTAGTTAAGAAAGCTAGGCTCCTCAATGAAATCGCTTTAACATGCTAATGCGTTGGTGTAACAGTCCGGGCGTGGCAAGCTTCTAATGTCTCCCGACTACGGCGAAAGGAACCCTTCTTTCATTGGAAGACAATGAACATATTCTACCCGTACATGAGAATATAATGCTGGCGCGTGGACGCGGTGGGGTGCGGTATCAGCTGTAAAAAAAAAGCTGTTTTTTTTTTAAAAGTCAATTGAGTGTCCATAATATTGCAGTAAGTGAAAAGACCACGGGCATTCTTCCTCCCCCTACATTCTCAGAGTAGAATAGAATTTATTATTAGCACAATTTATTACAGTGCTAAATTTAATATGATAAATTACTAATAATTTATGCTAACACCTAGCTTTCTTAACTAGTAAGTACTGTACTTACTGGGTTTTGGAGGGGGAAGGAGGTGTCTTTCGCTGGAAACCTCGACCCCTTCTACTTTGAAAATACCTGTGAAACCGGTTTAATTCCATATTAAATTCCACATTAATTCCATATTTAATTCCTTCACTTCTGCATAAGCTTTCTGGAGGAACAGTGGATGGAATGCGGCTCTTTCTGGGAATACTGCAAATTCACAGGTGCCTGACTTGATGGAATTCACATTATCATATTCACATATCACCCCCCCCCCCCTCTCGCTTGCCCTCCCCCTGTGTATTGTCTGTTTAGGGCAAGCGAGAGAGAGTGTGCCGTCCTTTGACAAAACAAGGCTTGCCAGATAATGTGAATCGAAACCTGTTTTTCTAGCTTTTAAAGTCGTGCGATGTGTAAGCAGGAACACATCATTATATCTTACATATGAAAAATACATAATATAGCTCCCAAACAAACGCAAACGTGGTTTTAATAAAATGCTTTTATTCACTCATAATCTGACAATTTCAGGAAGACTAAGGAAGGACTAAGGAAATTGTCATCTGTTGTTGAAGCTCTGTGAGCTCGGTGACTTTGAGACCACTTGTTATCCCACGTTGTTTGAATCGCCACAATTCAAATAGAGAAAAAAGAGCTGACTGACAAGATTTAAGATGTGGCTGTCAATGATGGATTAAAAAAAACACGTTGCCCGATGTTAGTTGCATTGCTTGAAAAATAATTTTATTTCGAGAGACTGGATAAGCTAGGATAAGCTTTTTAACTTCCTGAAAAACAAGTAATAATTTAACAATATGTGCAAAAGTTTTATAATATGTCATTGTTGTGAATGTCTGTGGAGTGTATCTTATTTGCCTGTCCTGGCTGTGCTCTCTCGCTTGCCCCCCCTCTCTCAATTCAATTCAATTCAAGGTGCTTTATTAGCATGACAGATGGGTACAATCACTGTTGGGTATTTACTTTGTAATCTGTGGTCGTCTTAACTGTTTTTACATCTACTGTATTGCTTTGAGATGCCACTTTTAAAGGTGATATATAAAATCAAGGCTTTAACTTGCTTTTACTCTGCAAGTCTGAGTTCTTGTGTCCGTCCTATCCAAACCCGAAAGTATTACAATATGTATCTTTATAGCAGGTGGTGTACAGCTTTTTAGTATAGATTACACTTTTCTAAAATGTATTTAAAAAATAAAAACGATTACAATCTAATCTTTCCATGTTTGATCCCAAGATCGCAAGAAAAGTAAATCTAAATGGGGAGAAAGCTATGCTGAAAGTTTATTAAGATACTTAGAAGACAAAGATATCAATTTATGTTGCATTTGTCTGATTGTGAATCAAAAAACACATATATTTAAACACGCATTTGCGATTTAAATCAAAACGCGTGTTTAAATCAATATAAATGTTTATATTGTAACGCATAGGTGACTATTCATTGTTATTAAAATGACTTAAATTCGATCATGTTGTGATATTTAGAAATTTAAATTTGTTTGGTGCGAGTGAAGTTTTATTTAATCTCTGACCCAGGGAAATGTTTTATTTTTTCAAAGAAATGTTTGTTAAAAAAAAAGTCATGGCTCCGGCTGGATTCCGGCTTGTGTTGCGGTACATGAATATAATTATGTCGTTATTAATTTCTTTAGATACACGATTCCATATTATATTCCCTTTTAATCAATTTCTAAAAGTATGCTTGTTGACTCCGGTATCACGTTAGTTAAAGACTTCGATGCTTAAAATGTTTAGGGAGAAATGGAATACTGGTGTGTATTTTTTCTTAAAAGTACTGAGACCAGCCATATACTGTATGTTTATGTTCCAAAATTAATATTGTTTATGACCTTCACACGCGTTACAGTATGCTCCTATTCTTTTTATGCTCAGCTACTAAGATTTCCCTTCAGTGGTAAAATTTCATATAAAATTCCACATAAGTATTCAATACTAAAACGGGCACAGTAAAGACATTTAAATCTTTCAACGACCGACCAATGCACCACGAGTGCCCCTGTCGGTCAACCAATCACGTACCGCGGTATTTTGCGTCACGATGCGCGAGGCCGTAGCCAATTACCTCCGGTACGTGTCTGTGCCGCGTACTTTGAATGGCTGCATCTGTAATTGCAATGAAAATATTTAGGAAAAGTGTATTACTCAAGGTTACAGCATTTTATGCATTAATTGAATTACAGTAAAAACAATGGAAATCATTTGGAATTAAAATGAAACACAACCTCTTATTTATTTAAAGGAAATGGGGCCAGTCCATCACAGGACACAAACACACACACTCCCACTCACTTTTTACAGAACAGGGGCATTTTTTTACAGAAGTAAATTAACCTACCAACGTGTCTTTGGACTATGGACAATAATGGGAGCACCCAGAGGAAACACAAGCAAACATGGGAAGAACATACTTTAAAAACTGCTCACAAATAGCACCTTAGTAAGTGAACCTGGCGTCCCAGAACTGCAGCAACGCTAAACACTGTCACACCCTGCCATAAATAACACTAATCAAATTCTTTAGGATATTCAAAAAAGCCAAGAATATACATTCTGTGTTTACTGAATTTTCTACAGCCAATGGGAACTTCTCAACAAATGAATACACAGAGGATGTTTTCAGTATTTGTTTACTTATCACCCACAGTATGTACTCTATTTTTGATTGGAAACAAGAAAAAATATTACACTTTGAGAACTATGTATAAAAAAGTCACAAGTAAAATATTTGGTAAATAAAATCCAATGTACAAAATATAAAAAAATACTTTACAAACCTATAATACACCTATTATTGGTATTGTTCTTCAATATTTTTTACATACCTGGAAACTGAGTCTTTTCACTGTGCTCTTCCAGCAGCTGGACAAGAAACTCTTTCTCTCATATCAGCTGCTTTTATTCTCAGCTCTTGAAAGTGAGCCCAAAGGCCCCTGAGTACAAAACTGTAGCTGTAGCTCTTATTAATCCACAGAGACAGAACGTGAGAGAAAAACAGGAACAAATCTAGAGCTAGAGACAACAGGAACAAAGGGTCAACAGAGAAAATGCATCACTTAGTGAACAGATTCTGTTAAACAACATAGTGAACTGAATTAATCTTTATTATTCACAGGAGACCAGAAAACTTTTTGAAGTTATTCAGTTCTGATCTCAAAACTTTTTCTAGTTATTAATTGTATGTATATTGTAATATAAATCTCCGTTACCACAGACATAAAATTTAGACATTCTGACTACACACTTTCCTGCATTTCTCCAGCTGTACCCCTTATCTGATTAATGAAATAACACCTAGTGAAAATTGCTAGATGAATATGACCATGAAATTAGTTTTAGGAGCTACAGTGATAGTGTCACAGAATGTCAGTCTTGCAGTGAAAATTCCTGGAACAAACTCTGCATACGCCAGCTCTGCACCCCTTTTGCAGTGGAGGACCCGAACAGATGGACCTGCAGTAGAAGTCCCTCAAACCTGCATACATTTATTCCTTTGGAATGAACAGGAGTTTTGGAAGCCTCTCTAACAACTGCTCATTTAATAGCTCCAGAGCAATTGCAAGCTTGCGGATTGCTAAAGCAGGTAAGCCCCACACTATTTTTGAAGAACCTTATTTACCGTTGGCAAAAGAGCTGACTCGTATTATGTGTGGTGAAAAAGCTGCTAAGCAGCTCGACCTGCTGCCCCCTCCGAAAGACACAGCCACTCATAGAATTATTGATATGGCAGATGATATCAAAAGTACGCTGATAGAGCACGTTAAGATCAGCAGATGCTTTTCACTGCAATTAGATCAGTCTGTACATGTCGACGATTCGGTCAATTTGCTCATTTACATTAGATACGAGTTTGAGGGCATGTCCTATGAGGACTTTCTGTTCTGTAAGCTGCTACCAACAGGAACTACAGGAGAGCACATATTTCAGTTTATGAATGAATTTATCAAAGACAATGGCATCGGCTGGGTAAAATACGTTGGAGTTTGTACAGACAGTGCTAGAGCGATGACAAGCCGACACAGCGGTGTAGTTGCATTAGAATTAGAGAGGTTGCTCCAGAAATGAATGGACGCATTGCAACATCCACCGCGAGACCTTTGCCGACAAGAAAATGCCTGATGATTTAAAATCTGTTAAACTCGGTTGTGAATTGTATCAAGGCTCTAAAAATGAATTCACATCTGGTTTGCTCGACTAAACAGGCTCACCCCTCTCACTGAAATGGTACTTTTTTATTGTTTATTTTTAATTGTTGTTGTTCCTGTTGTCATTCTGTAAATTGCTTTGAGAAGCCACATTTAAAGGCACTATATCAAATAAAGTTTTTATTATTATATGTGTGTGAGAGCATGTGTGCACATGTGCTCATGTTGGTGCTTATGTGCACATGTGATCATGTTGGTCACTGAGATTTTCTGGGGTTCCTATGAGAAGATGACTTGTAGTTGGTACTTGGATGCTTTGGTTTGATCAGGGGTGGTGCTTGGTTTTTGAACCACTGTTTTAAAATTTTCATTCATAAGAGAAATGGAATTTCTTTTTTTCTGTTCTTCTCAAACAAATAATGTCAACTATTTTATGGAAAACAACTGGCTCCCTACCTACCATAATGCCTACTCTTTTCTTACAGTTTTCAAGATGTTCTCAACCCTCTCTGGAACTACAGTCCCAAACTCTCTTCATTGTTCCATTTCTGCCCTTCCTCAATCCTCCTTTTCACCGTAGGAGCCGTACAGCCATTCTAAGTTCGCGGTACAAACCTGTACCGCACGCATCTACCCACAAACCACCACGGCGTACCACGGTACGTGATTGACTGGCCAAAATGACTGACAGGGGCACTCGTGGTGCATTGGTCGGCAGTGAAAAGATTTAATCATTTAATCTGTTTACTGTGCACATTTTAATCCCCTTAGTATCGAATATTTATATGGAATTTTACCACTAAAGGGGTAGTATAGCTGAGCATAAAAAGAATAGGAGCATAATGCATCTGAAGTTCATAAACGATATTAATTTAGGAACATAAATATATTATGTAAACTGTATATTGCTGGTATTGGTATTTTAAAGAAAAAATACACACCAGTATTCCATTTCTCCCTAAACATTTTAAGCATCAAAGTCTTACATGTGGTTATTTCGGAAACGTTTTTACATGCTCCTTCTGACCATGTTACTGTATGTTTATATACAGTACTTTGTGAGAAAAGTGATAGTTTAAGGCTTTTCTGTGAATACGCTCGATATCGGAGTAAACAAAAGCATACTTTTAGAATTTGATTAAAACGGAATATAATATGGAATTGCGTATCTAAAGAAATTAATAACGATATAATTATATTCATGTGCTGTAGCACAAACAGTAGTATATACACATATCTATTGATATGTATGATATATATGGCTGTTTCACTACTGTTTCACTCTGTCAGTGGCGTGATGGCTTAAGTGACTGACTTATAAGTGTGAAGTTGGGTGCCCAAATCCAGCAATTGCCATGAGTTTTCTTTTAACAAATAAACATTTCTTTGAAAATCTAAAATAGCAATAACAAAATAGCAATATTATGGACACTATTGACTTTTTTATATTTCTAAATATCACAACATGTTCAAATCTAAGTCATTTATTAATAACAACGAATAGTTTCAAACTGCTACTAATATCATTATCATTAATATGTGAAAAAAGTGAATCCTGTTTTTTTATGGTCTGTAGCTGAAATTCTGCTTAACTAAAAATTAGACACAAGAAGAGTATTATTGGACAATGTTGTGAGGCTAAAGAAATCAATAACGATATTAATTCAAAGATCTAAATATGTCTAACGCATACGCCAGACATTAGAGGGTGTGTCTGCTCGCATTAACATTGGAATGTTCTTCCAAGTGTAAAAAGAGGAGATACTCAACAGGTCTCCTTCATACATTTTCAGTTTACAGACCGTACAAAAATCATTTTTTATGAATAATGTCTTCTGTATCGCATTAAAATTGGAGCGCTTTTCACAGGTGTAAATCCACCTATTTCCCTCTGCCTGTCTGACTTTCTTTTTAACCCTTCTGTGCTGGAATCACAGCGGGTAAGATATTTTTCCAAGAAAGATCTGATGACGAGGAAGAAAAATCACCCGTTTTTCGTGCACAAAAAGTGGTTATTAAGTATCGAAACCCGTTTTTATCGCTTTTAAAGTCATGAAATTTCTAAGTTAAGCAGGAACACATCATTACATCTTTTTATTTATTTTTTTATTAAAAAATTAGATTGCCCAGCCTAAGGGGCGTTTATAATATTGTGGCATTATTATATAGGAAGGACACAATGACTCAGGCACTCATTGAATGAAAAACGGTGCTTTATTTTTCAGTATAACTGAGTACAGAGACACACACACACACTTTTTCATTGACAAAAAGTAATGGCACACTCTCCTGTTTAACCCACACAGGCAGCTGAAGCACCACGTCTCTTCCTAAAAAGAGTCTTTGTCTCCATACTATATACTCAGAGATTTCTTTGTAATGTGATCTCAGCCCAATCCCTTGGTGTATTTATATTATATTCTCATGTACGAGTAGAATAGGTTCCTTTCAGCCAAGACAGTCAGGGGACAGTAGAAACTCGCCACACCCAGACTGTTACAGTTACTCAATCAACCTTAATAACCTTGCAAATGAGCTCACACTGTTGGATATATACTCGATGCTCCAGAGATGTCAAATTTTACTGTACATGTCAAACTGGTTGCTTTCTATTGCAGACGTTCTCCTGTGGAGACTTTTTTTCCTCATAGCACTTTACACTTAGTTTAAACTATTGAGTGAAATAGGTTTAATACAGGTGGGTAGCCACGTACAACATGCATAGGCTGCAAAGGAACAAGTAATAGGTTTATTCCATGCTGAAAAGAGAAGAAAGACAGCACAACGTTTCGGCTGTTTCAGGCTGCGCTGTTCTGCTTCCTATGGTGATATATGGGTTTGTCACACAAAGCCGTATTGAGCAGTATTTCTTGCGTTGTGAACATGTGCACACAGAGGTCCCCCCGGGTTCCAGTTAGTGCATCGATGACAAACCAGAGGTTTAAAAAAAGAGAATTGGCTCACTGATAGTTTTATGTGGAGGCTGTGAAGATTTTCACATGTCGTGGTCTTTAAAATGCATTTGGTTTGAAGGCTTTCTGTGTTTCCCTTTCAAAGATATATACAGAAGAATATTCGAGCGTAGTCCAAATAATGTCTTAAAAATGACATAGTGAAGGCTGTGAAAACAGCCACATGTACTTTGTACACACAGCAGGTGTTTTCGTAACTCTAGGAGGTTTTGTAAAAAAGCTACAGGCGTGCCAATTGTAATCGTTTTTATTTTTAAATACATTTTAGAAAAGTGTCATCTATACAAAAAAGCTGCATTTAATACCACTCGATATTAATATATTAATAGAGATAAGCTCTCTATTAAAGCTCAGGTCAAAGATCAAGCACAGATCAAACAGCAAGATCTCACACACTGGGACTGATCTGTGATGTAGTTCAGAGTGAATTGTGGTGCTGAAAAAAAACGGTTGAACAACTCTTAAGCATACTGTAGTTTTTGTTAACACAAGTGTCAGTGAAAAGACCACGGGCATTTTTCCTCCCCCCTACATTCTCAGAGTAGAATAGAATTTATTATTAGCACAATTTATTACAGTGCTAAATTTGATATTATTGATTACTAATAGTTTATGCTAACGCCTAACTTTCTTAACGCGAGAAGTACTAATGTAAGCAAAACAAAAAAAAAGGATTTTTGAAAGGGGGGGATATTCTGACAACAAGTGATTATAAGATGATCTGTCAAAGTGCAATGAAATACAATATGCAGGACAGTATGCTTCTCAAAGCGCTTTACAGGATAACAACAACAATAACAACAACAATTTACAAGTTCTGGGAGGAAGAATATTGTAACGCCCTCGCCTGGTGGTGAGGAGGAAGCGCCCCTAGGCGCTCGTAGTACCGCTGGGCATGCTGGGAGTTGTAGCCGGGGAGAGTCTGAGGGTCAGCACGATGACCAGCGGCTGACCCTACCTGTGTAAATAATGTCCTAGTAGTTCTAGTGCCCTGTGTAGTCTTATAAGAGTATAGCGTCTTGTTAAGTAATTACCACCCTAAAGATGTGTACGTGTTCCGTCAGTCTCCTCATGTGCGTGTATACCCTGTGTTTGGTTTTGTGGTTGTTAATGAATAAAGCTAGTGCTTGGTTTGTTAATCACGTCTCCACTGGTCCTTTGTTCTGAAAAGAACCTGTAAACGCTACAATATTATCAATATTAATAATAACAATAATAATAATAAACTTTATTTTATATAGTGCCTTTAAAGGTGGCTTCTCAAAGCGCTTTACAGGATAACAACTGATGAAACAACAGTGGCTCTGTAACAGTTTTCAACCATGTTATTTTGTAAAAAGGGGAGATATGTGAACGAGCCAAAGCCCAAACATCCACTGAAGGTTCACGTCTGGGGGGGGTATATCTAGAAGAGGCCCGGGACCACTTCTAATTTTCGAAGGAATTATAGATTGTGAATTCTTCAAGGAAGTCGTGGTCAAACAGCATGCCGCCCCATATAGCAGAGAGCACTTTGGATCAAGGCACCGTTTCTTTCAGGACAATGATCCGAAACACACAGCAGCAAGGGCAAGGCTTATAGCAGAAGGAGTGAACTGGGTGAAAACTCCAGCTGAATCACAGATTTAAATCCAATAGAGATGGTATGGAATTCCCTGAAAGACTTTATTCGGAAAACTGCTAAACCCAGCACAAAGCAAGAACTGATCAATGCAATTTACAAGTTCTGGGAGGAAGAACTGACAGAACAAAATAGCAACAATTTTATTAACAGGCTTTTTCGTGTTCTTCCTAGGATTGTTGAGCAGGGTGGGGGGCATTCGGGAATGTGAGTTATGTGAGTCAGATTATGAATGAATAAAAGCATTTTATTAAAAACATGTTTATGTTTGTCTGGGTGCTGTACCAGCTGTACAGAAAATTAAAGTGCCCTTTTTCATTCAACGAGTGTCTGAGTCGTTGTGTCCACCCTATATACTGTAATAATGCCATAATATGTCTTTTATGTGTCGCAAAAAACTGACTTGATTTAACAAAATATTACTAGTCCTTTCGCCTGGCAATCGACCTGAATGCCCAACTATCTGAGAAACCCTCTGTGAAACCAAAAGAACTACAACTGAACGAGTGTTGATAATAAGAGAATAAGAGTCCCCGTCACCCCCATTTCCATTTAAATCGCAAATGCATGTTTAATTAAATGTCTTTATTGATTCACAATCTGACAATGCAACGTAAATCGTTATCTTTGTCTTCTGCATAATAATGTTCACCTTTCTGTCCAGCATATTAATAATAATACTAATAATACTACTACTAATAATAATAAACTTTATTTTATATAGCGCCTTTAAAGGTGGCTTCTCAAAGCGCTTTACAGGATAAAAACAACAATAACAACAACAATATTGTATTTCATTGCACTTTGTCAGATCGTCTTTTAATCAATTATTGTCAGAATATCCCTGCCTCCAAACAAGAACAAAATTGCAACAATTTTATTAACAGGCTGTTTCAGTAACTTAAAGTATATATTTAAAGTAATAATTTAACAATATATGTAAATGTTAAATTAATCTACAGATATTTGAGAACGTCTGTAGATTGTATTTTATTTTTAGTTTTTGTTTTGTTTCACATTAATTTTATAAGGGAGAGTGTCATAGAGAAGACTCCCTTACCCCCATCTTGATTAACATCGCAAATGTGTGTTTCATAAAATAGTTTTATTTTTTCACAATCTTGCAATGCCAGACATAATTCACATTCACTGTGGCCTTGCAGATCAGAAAATCAAGGAACAAAACAATTATCGCGCCCGGCTTCTCAATGGAATTGCTTTAACTTGCTAATGCGTTAGTGTAACAGTCCGGGTGTGGCAAGCTTCTAATGTCTCCCGACTTGGGCGAAAGGAACCCGTCTTTCATTGGAAGACAATGAACATATTCTACCCGTACATGAGAATATAATGCTGGCACGTGGGCGAAGTGGGGTGCTGTACCAGCTGTCAACAAAAACCAGCTGTCAAAAAAAGTTTTTTTTTTAAAAGTCAATTGAGTGTCTATAATATTGCTATTTTGCTATTGCTAATTGCTATTGCTACTGTCTGAGTCTCTGTGTCTACATTGTAAACAAACCGGTTTCACCGGTATTTTCCACCCCCAGTAAATTTCAAAAGTCACAAGATTTCGAAACACGAGGGCGGCACAGCGGTCTGCTCTGGCTTTCCCATCTATGCTGATGCACTGCAAGTCCCCATTACCCCCATTTTGATTTAAATTGCAAACGTGTGTTTAATTAAATGTCTTTATTGATTCACAATCTGACAAACGCAACATAAATCATAGTCTTTGTCTTCTATGTATCTTAATAAACTTTCAGCATAGCTTTCTCCCCATTTAGATTTATTTTTCTTGGGATCTTGGGATCAAACATGGAAAGATTAGATTGTAATCGTTTTTATTTTTTAAATACATTTTAGAAAAGTGTAATCTATACTAAAAAGCTGTATTTATTTAATACCACTTGATAGTTGTATCAATAGAGATAAGAATTCAAGTTGATACTGTTTAGACTTTTAATTATTTTAAACTGTATTACAGCATCGTACACATGCTTAAAAGAGAACAGAGAAAACACAACGAAAGTCTTCTTCAGGTGTGAGGGTCTTCTGCTCAAAATGAAATGCTAAAATGTAATGTAGGCTCTGAAAGGGTTTAACTATGATTTGGGCTTGATTGAGGTCACTGCCTTTCATCTGAAATCCTGCTTGAATCCTGCTAAACTAAAAATTAGACACAAGAAGAGAAAAGGCTCTGTGAACCGAAGAGTTAAAGTGTAAAGTGTCTCCCCCTTTTAACGGGAAGAATAACGCCAATGTAAAGTCGTATTTACAATTTGTTGACAATAAAAATGTTAAGTTTTCTAAAGCTTTCTCAGTCAAGTATGATAATTTACCTAGGGAGCTGTGTAAGCATGCATAGGCAGCAAAAGATCAGCTAAACT
Source organism: Atractosteus spatula (assembly GCF_055471065.1). Taxonomy (NCBI): domain Eukaryota; kingdom Metazoa; phylum Chordata; class Actinopteri; order Semionotiformes; family Lepisosteidae; genus Atractosteus; species Atractosteus spatula. Next base: position 44,982,108 of record NC_142709.1, on the reverse strand, counting down.
GGGAAGATGCAACACTGAAGATATTATTAATAACCTTTTAAATCTGAAGGGAGATCTAAAGCGATCCACACGATAGAGGTTCCTGCTACTGGAGCGATTCAGAGGGAAAGACAGTGACTATTCGTTGTTATTAAAAAATGACTTAGATTCGAACATGTTGTGATATTTTGAAATATAAAAAAGTCAATTAAGTGTCCATAATATTGCTATTTTAGTTTTTAAAAGAAATGTTTGTTAAAAGAGAACACTGGATTTGAACAGCCAACCTCTCGCTTATAAGTCAGGCACTTCAACCTTCACACCACTAACACAGTCTCATGACAAGTGGTGAAACAGCCATACACATATCAATAGATATGTGTATATACTACTGTTTGTGTTACAGTACATGAATATAATTATGTTATTAATTTCTTTAGATACGCGATTCCATATTATATTCCTACTTAATCAAATTTCAAAAGTATGCTTGTTTACTCCGGTATCGAGAGTATTCGCAGAAAAGCTTAAAACTAACACTTTTCTCACAAAGTACTGTATACTGTATAAATGTACAGTAACATGGTCAGAAGGAGCAAGGAGCACGTAAAAACATTTCCAAAATAACCACATGTAAGACTTTGATGCTTTAAATGTTTAGGGAGAAATGGAATACTGGTGTGTATTTTTTCTTTAAAATACCAAGACCATCAATATACAGTTTACATAATATGTTAATGTTCCTAAATTAAATTTGTTTATGACCTTCAGATGCGTTATGCTCCTATTCTTTTTATGCTCAGCTACTAAAATTTCCCTTTAGTAGTAAAATTCCATATAAATATTCAATACTAAGCGGATTAAAACGTGCACAGTAAAAACATTAAATGATTAAATCTTCCCACGACCTACCAAAGTACCACGAGTGCCCCTGTCGGTCATTTTGGCCAGCCAATCACATACCGCGGAATGACGCGTTATCACATGCTATGACATAATGTTTTGCCCGCAGTATGGGTTTGTACCGCGCACTTTGAAAATATTAATTTATTAATATAAATATATATTATTTATATTGAATTCCACTATCTTCATTAATATTTTCTGTTACTAATTTCTTAATTCAGTCACTTGCTGCAGTTATTTTTGAAAAGATTTAACAAGGTTGTTTTAATTTAATTCCCATGAAAACTTGCAAGGTTAAAACTAAAAACAATACTCAAAATATACTTGAGCAAACATAAATTATATACGAACTTAAGACTTATAAAATATTTTAAAATTAATAATATACAATTTCTAGTGTGTTTCTGAGTAATTTCATAAAAGTTTTCAGTCAGCTTTTTTATTTATATTGTTTTATTTTGAAACACTTTGGAGTCTGGTTTCATTTCCTCTCCAAGAAATTATAACATCAGTAATTTGAATTGCTGGTATTTAAATATAATATTATACAGTGGTGTGAAAAAGTGTTTGCCCCCTTCCTGATTTCTTATTTTTTTGCATGTTTGTCACACTGAAATGTTTCAGATCATCAAACAAATTGAAATATTAGACAAAGATAACACAAGTAAACACAAAATGCAGTTTTAAAATGAAGGTTTTTATTATTAAGGGAAAAAAAAATCCAAACCTACATGGCCCTGTGTGAAAAAGTGATTGCCCCCCCCTGTTAAAACATAAATCAACTGTGGTTTATCACATCTTTGGAATACTGAGTTCAATTTCTCTAGCCACACCCAAGCGTGATTACTGCCACACCTGTTCTCAATCAAGAAATCACTTAAATAGGACCTGCCTGACAAAGTGAAGTAGACCAAAAGATCCTCAAAAGCTAGACATCATGCTGCGATCCAAAGAAATTCAGGAACAAATGAGAAACAGAATAATTGAGATTTATCAGTCTGGAAAAGGTTATAAAGCCATTTCTAAAGCTTTGGGACTCCAGCGAACCACAGTGAGAGCCATTATCCACAAATGGCAAAAACATGGAACAGTGGTGAACCTTCCCAGGAGTGGCCGGCCGACCAAAATAACCCCAAGAGCGCAGCGACGACTCATCCAAGAGGTCACAAAAAACCCCACAACAACATCCAAAGAACTGCGGGCTTCACTTGCCTCAGTTAAGGTCAGTGTTCATGACTCCACCATAAGAAAGAGACTGGGCAAAAATGGCCTGCATGGCAGAGTTCCAAGACGAAAACCACTGCTGAGCAAAAAGAACATAAAGGCTCATCTCAGTTTTGCCAGAAAGCATCTTGATGATCCCCAAGACTTTTGGGAAAATACTCTGTGGACTGACGAGACAAAAGTTGAACTTTTTGGAAGGTGTGTGTCCCATTACATCTGGCGTAAAAGTAACACAGCATTTCAGAAAAGGAACATCATACCAACAGTAAAATATGGTGGTGGTAGTGTGATGGTCTGGGGCTGTTTTGCTGCTTCAGGACCTGGAAGACTTGCTGTGGTAAATGGAACCATGAATTCTGCTGTCTACCAAAAAATCCTGAAGGAGAATGTCCGGCCATCTGTTCGTGACCTCAAGCTGAAGCGCACTTGGGTTCTGCAGCAGGACAATGATCCAAAACACACCAACAAGTACACCTCTGAATGGCTTAAGAAAAACAAAATGAAGACTTTGGAGTGGCCTAGTCAAAGTCCTGACCTGAATCCGATTGAGATGTTGTGGCATGACCTTAAAAAAGCGGTTAAGGCTCGAAAACCCTCCAATGTGGCTGAATTACAACACTTCTGCAAAGATGAGTGGGCCAAAATTCCTCCACAGAGCTGTAAAAGACTCATTGCCAGTTATCGCAAACGCTTGATTGCAGTTGTTGCTGCTAAGGGTGGCCCAACCAGTTATTAGGTTTAGGGGGCAATCACTTTTTCACACAGGGCCATATAGGTTTGGATTTTTTTTTCCCTTAATAATAAAAACCTTTATTTAAAAACTGCATTTTGTGTTTACTTGTGTTATCTTTGTCTAATATTTCAATTTGTTTGATGATCTGAAACATTTCAGTGTGACAAACATGCAAAAAAATAAGAAATCAGGAAGGGGGCAAACACTTTTTCACACCACTGTATATTTATACTGTATATGTGTCTTTGTAGTGTAATGCATTTAATTAAACTTATCCAAACAGAGTGATGCATTTACAGTCCAGTGGTAAAATTTCCATCTACTACAAGGGAGGCCTGTGTTTATTTTCAGTAAGTACACAAATTCTCCACAGCTTGTCCTTTGGAGATAATAAACACTCATTCTCTAATATAAAATATAATAAATAATGTGTATACTATGTTGACATTTTATTAATTTTATATCAAAAGTATGTTAAATATTAAATTAACAGTAATAATAAAGGTAGAAATCAAATGGATGAACCTGCATATTGCATCAGTATCAGGGATGCTTCACAAAGTGACATTACTCAGACCAATATATAAAAATAGTTTATTGTATAGTCTGTTGTGAATATGATGTTTTTTCCAGGTGTGTATGTACATTAAAACAATGTATATTTACAATCTATTATACAATCTAAATTATAGAAAGAAAATTAAACAAATATGAAAAGAGTATTGTTTTGTTTTCATGAAATAATTAATATATCATGGGAATCTTCTTTATACACAATTTAAACAAAATGAGAAGCTATGGTGATTTGGGACTCATACTTAATCTGTGAAAAGTTCTGTTCTCTCTCTCTCTCACTTACTTGCCCTCTCTCTTGTCCTTTCTGGTTTGCTTGGTCTGTTTTTAAATACTTTTAATTTAGCATAGTTTGAGCTCTGAAAAAAAACATCAGTGCTTTTTCAAAGTGAGAGGTGATATTTGAATTTCTGATCCTGGAAGCTTAAAAATGTTTACACCCCTCTCCCATCCCATCTCTACCTTTACAGCTAACTCTTGGTTACATCTCAGACTGCAGGGGTCTCAGCCACCTCTTCCTGAAATCGGGGAAGGGGTAGGAGAGGAATTGAAGGTATTATAGCAGAAGAGTACTGATATCTTGCAATAGATTATTTGAGAAAATAAGAACAAGGAGACATGGTGATTTTTTCTATCCTGTTGCACTTGTTGTGGTACTGAGCTTGACATCTTGAACATTTAGAAATGGCTGCATCTGTTCATATGGATGCAGCCTTCCAGAATGTGTGAGCTGTCAGCCAGTATACCATTTTAGGCACCATGGTACCCCAGACTGCACCATGTCATGCTGTTTTAATTTTTCAGAATAATGTGATACAGGACTGCACTACTCTGTCAGGTGGCACTGTGAATCCTTAAAGTACCATGGCTGCATTTAGTTGTCAGACAAATCTGTACAGTATTAAATGTTCATTAACCCATAGTACTAATTATACTAAATATACACTGCACTAGCAACAATTTCATTAAATTAAATGATTACATTAAGACAGGATGTTGTTACCACGTCTTCACTTTATGTCACAATATTATTTGACACCAGTATTGTCACATTCCCCTGTTTAATAGAATTAGTGTTTTTTTATTAAATACATAATAATTAGAGAATTATTAGTAGTGTGAATAAACAGTAATTAGGAAAGAAATAATTTTATTTTAGATGATGATTATGGAAAATATATTATACATTGTGGCTTTAAAAATACCATTTTAAAGATATTTTGGCAAGAGATTGCCAAAACCCTATACAGGTATGTTTCACTGATCATTTTTATTTGGATTATACTGTTTAAGGATACAGGGTATATTTTACACTAATGATCTCTTAAGCCCATTATTAATACACCTCATCATAGCTCAGCGTTAAAAGAAACTCAATCTCTATTCAGAAGCCTGAGATTCATTGTGACTGGTGGAATTTTTTACTGTGTTTGTGACTCAGAGTGGTTCAGTAAAGTGACAGTGTGTCATACAATATAGAAAGTGTTTTTTGTGGTAAAACAGTATTTGCGTGCATTCATAACTTTCCTTGGCCATACATTAATAAATACTATTAAACAGGTTTTTCATAAAATAACTGGTAATAATCTCATACATAATTCTATTCACAATGAAGTTATGGCTATGTTCCCTGGTACTGTAAGGTTGTAGCTGTAGCAATGCACCATGGTCTAAACATTTCTTACATCATTTCCTAATATAATAGGTGCTTTGGACTGCACAAACATTTTCATTTAAGCCTCTAAAGAGCTAAACAAGGCTGTATACATTGCTCTGTATTGCACTGTATTGTACAGTTCCACTTGAGATGATGTTCTTGAATTTGGGCAGGTGGCTACCTTAAAGGTTAACCTCTTTCATTTTTTTTTTTCAGGACAGACTAAACAAATGAAAAGGATGGAATTCCCATAGATTGCAATGGAGAAGGAATACCCATGAACTATTCTGGAAAAATAAAAAAATAAAAACAATCAACGATTGTAATCCCTCATCATAAAAGCAAGAATACTTTTTAATTCAAATGACCTAATATGCAAAATAATGGTGGAATGACAAGAATAACAATTGTGTTCTATGGAATGAAAGGCTAGTAATACTGAAATATCAGGAAAAAAGAGTCTATTGAACATTTAAAGGCTATCTTCATATTTCTTATTCAAAACTTAAAATCAATGTTTCTAGTAAAATCCTTAATATACCAAATAAATACATAAATTATGCTGTCCTGTAGGATCCCATTAGGTTTTAATATATATTTATATATTTTAATTATTTTCTCTGACATGAGAATACAAAAATAAAGACTGATTTCTCGTGATTGTGTAAGAGGCATTTATTGATTTTACAAGATTTCCATGTATTTAAATCTTTTAAAGTCCAAGCATTTTAACTGTGTGGGAAATGTCTTTCTCCACAAGTTTCTGTTTTTTTTTTTCAGAAGTGAAAGAATGCTGGGCTAGTTTTCATTGTCAGTTGAAAGGGGCAGGGCAGCATTATTGAAAGTCAGATTAGCATGTCTATATAAAACAGTATGTAATAATTTCTGAAATTCAGAGAAAAATGTTCTTGTCACTAGTTGCTAACAATGAGATACACCATTCAATTAGCAGCTGCCCAGCTATTGGAACCATTTCACAATATTATTCATATTATTCATGCATATATATATATCATTCATTTATTGGGGATGTATCACATATTAAACGAAAAGAACAGTATTTTTCTTTCATGTTGCAAAATGATGCAAACTTCACCAATGCCAAATAGCTGATACAAGATTTTACAAGTATTACAAGATAAAGTATTTTTTTAGGCTGTGAGCTTTCATGTGAATGTACATAATCCATGGAAGTCCATCCTTGCAAATAAATTGTGTACCTTGCTTTTTACTCTAGCAACATAAACATGCTTTTTATCCTCACAACCTGTATGTTTATTATTTAAGATTATTCAATTGTATTCAATTATTTAAAAAATATTTAAAATCAAGATAAAAGGTCCTACATAGGAGTTTATGAAAAGTCCTAAAAAATTCCTGTCCTGAGTTATTATTTTTTTTTGCTTGTAGCACCAGTATGCTTCTGTACAGAATTAACAATCTTGGCTAAAGGGTGTGTTGTAACAAACAAATAAGTTTTGGACTCCGAGATGAAGCTGAGCAAGTGAGTTTTTTTGCATGCAAGGAACAATACAACTGGAATTGTTCAAAGATTATAAGTGAAGAGCTCCAGTTTATATAACAAACTTCAGCCATTTCTGATGCAAATTTTTAACATGGAAATGGTGACTACCTGTGTTTGCACTTGGAATCTCTTGTCAGTTATCTCCCGTCTCTGCTGTAGCTCTAAAGTGCTGAAGCATGGAATATTTTGTAGAAAAAGAAGTCTTTGTGCAGATAGAAGTTAGTTAACCTTCTTTTTACATCTCATATCTTTCTTCATCCCCACCTTAGAAAATATGGCATGCTTTCAGTACTGCCTACTTTCTACACAAACAACGTGAGAGCAGATCGCGCCTTCTTAGGAGTACAAGCATGCATTACAATGACTTTGTGAGTTACACGATTACAGCAAGATGTGATTAAAGTCTTAGCGCAAGTGACGGTTACAATGACACATATAAGTTATACTAACCCTTCAAATAGATACTGTAACAAAGTTCCGCCCCAGGAACCAAACACAGACTTCAGCCATGTGGAGATACCCCAATCATCAGGATCTCGGTATCGCAATACAGACCCAACATGAACTCAGATTATGTGGCTGATAGATACAACAACTCCAAGAATGTATTGATACCATATCCCCCAATATCAGAGTGATGTTCCTTAAGCCCAACAGGCACACTGTTGGCCCCCCTTAAGAAGCCTGCCAGACACAGAAAGAACAGTAACAGCATTATTTCTGTTCACTCTATTTCTGGTGCAGTGGCTCAGTGATTGCATGGATCCAGCAATCTCACCCAATCACTTGCACAGTCAGTAGCACTTGGTACGGTCCCTCCCAGTGGGGTTGCAATGTCTGGGGGGGTATCTTTTTCACCCACACCCACTTGCCAGCTATCAGATCATGTTTTCCTTCTACTGGAGGTCCCCAAGCGTCCAGAAAATCAGTAAGTAAACTCAACGATCCATTAGCCAAATTTGGCCCTCCAGGGAGTTTCATAGGTTGGCCCGTGATGATCTCCAACCCACGGTGTTCCTTCAGTCTGGTATTTTGTCAGTTGGCCTTTCAGAGTTCTGTCCATTTGTTCCACCATCCCCGCAGACTGAGGGTGATGGGGGCAATGTAAATCCCAACTCACTCCCAGTGAGGCAATCATAGCCTGACACACCTTCCCAGTGAAGTGTGTCCCTTGATCAGAATCCAAGTGGCAGGGCAATCCCCACCGAGGGATTATCTCCATCATCAGTTAGGCAGTCACAGAGGCAGTGGCCTCAATCCACCAGGAAAACAGATCCACCATCATTAAGAGTCCAGTTTTCCCTTTACATATCGGCAAGCTACAATAGTCAATTTCCCAGTGCATGAAAGGTCTGTCAGGGGCAGCCCTTTTGAGCCGTTGCACCTGCACCTGAGCTGTAGTTGAGTTCTTTTTACAAGCATCACATTGAGATACCACATTAGTAGCTACTGCTGCAAACCCATCCCCACCCAGTTTTGGGAAAACTGGTGCACCATTTGACTCACACCCGAGTGTCCAACGGAATACATTTGTCGGGCAACAAAGGGCATTAAGTTGTGAGGGCAGGCAGGGCCTCCAGTCTGCTGGCAGTACCACACACCATCATCATGCAGCCCCACATTCTTTTCTAACCATGTCCATTTCTCTGTTTTGGAGGCCTCAGCCTGAATGTCCTATAGCTGTCTTTTCTCCAGCAGCAGTGGTGTCAGAGGGGTTTCAGACTCCTGCTCAGGAGCCGCTTGCCTGGTGGCCGCATCTACTAGTGTGTTCCCTCAAGTTACTGGAGACATTTCTTTATTGTGTCCCTTGAACTTTACCACAGCTACTTCAGTCGGCAGCTGCAAAGATTCTAACTGTTCAGAGAGTAATCCAGCATTCTTAACTGGAGTCCCTGCTGCGGTGAGGAAATCCCTATTCCTCCACAGCCGTCCAAAATCATGGCATACACTAAATACATATCCGGAATCTGTAAAAATTTGTATTTTTTTCCTTAAGCATATTTACAAGCTTCAATCAGTACTCTCAACTCGGCTTGCTGCGCTGATGCAGTGGGTGGCATCTTTCTGGTCGTTAGCACATCAAATTCTGTTGCAACAGCCCAGCCTGCTTTCCGTTCTCCCTCATGCACCAAAGAAGACCCATCGGTAAACAGTATTAAATCTATACGGCCCCTCACCCTTTGGCTACAGCATCTAATGGTCCCGAATAGCATCCCACCGGGCGGTGCCTTCCTCCATGCTCCTGCGTCAGCACAGCTGCCCACAACCCATTTTTCTCACTTACATACAAAAAGAATGGTTGATCCATCTGAGGAAACCCCAATCCCAGCACCTGTAAAAGAGCTTGTTTCAAATCATTAAAGGTGGCTTCTGCTGCCAGAGCCAAGGCAATCTTGTCCTTGGACTGCACTCTGCCCTTAAGCAGATCTGTTAGATGTTGTGCTTGCTCTGAAAAAGAGACCACCCAGGCCCTGTTAAAATTACACAATCCTAGACACCTTTGGGCCTTATCATAACTGGCATTATGTCTTTTTTTAGTTAGAAACTCTAAAACCTGAAGCAGCTCAGAGTTGTGGGTTTCCACATCAGGGGAAGCAATAAGAATATCATCGACATACTGAATGATCATAGAGGTCAGTTGAGGTAGTTCACATAAGTGCTGTCTCAGAGCCATGTGATACACTGTTCTGTATAAAGTAATTTGTTGTAAATGCTGAACACTATCCCAGCCCAATAGATCTGGGGTGGAGCCCACCTACATTCAGGTGATAAAGTGCACGTCTCCTCCTAAATCAATGTTAAGATCTTGTACTCAGCAAATACAACTCGCTGTCCCCCTACTCCAGTGGTCTCTTGCTGTCTCCCCATATACTGTATACCACACCGTTGAGCAGTGAAATTTGACAGTTGTGCTCCAGTACCCCATAACAGAGAAACAGACAACCCATTAATAGTACATTTTAGGTTTAACTCATTTTGCTCAATGGACTGGGACAGACTTAGGGAGGCTACAAGGGAGCTCTCTAGTTTAACAGATCTCTCAAAAGACCTCTACTCCTCAGACAAATCTCTTAGTTGGGAGCTTAAATTTTTTCTGTCCTTCCCTGTCAGCAGAGTTAGCCACTTCTGCAAATTTCACAATGGTGTTATCCACCAGTCATGATTCTGGATCTACAGCACTTTAGTGATATCTCGCTTCAAACCACTCAAATAAATTTGCTTTATTACCCCTTTAATTGAACCTAAGGCTAAACAGTACTAAACTCTGTGGGACTGTACTGTCTTCATATATTTCAACTTTTGTTTCAATTAATTTTATACAAATGCTGTGTTTAGATGACTCATTTAGGTCCACCTGTACTGTGCTAGTATTTGTGTGTTTTAGATGCTCTTATATTTTCTAGTCTCTTAAATTGTATTAAATAAGTCTCTAGCCCATCCCGCTGGCTAAACACACTTGCACCATCATTTACTGAACCAAAACTTACAGTTATGCACTAAGGTTTTTTACACACACACGTTGGCACACAAACTCATAAAATTACATACACGTCTAGAATTTTTTTTTTTCGCATTACACCCTTAAATTATTAGATTATGCGTTATGCCTCATGAACATTTTAGTTATCATTTAATGTTAGTTTTGGTTTTAGCGTAAATGCGCTGTATTTTGTCTTACCTCTACATGTATCTCTTTTAACAGTGTAATGTTTTCATAAACACACCATCACTTATTCCAATATCCATCTGTTTATTCTTACACCGCTGCTCATACACTTTCTGACAGCCGTGCTCTGACCAAACACAATTTGACAGTCCGTACATTTTTTTTCTTCAGCTTTTCCTCAAATCCTTTAACTTGCATTTGTCTGATATATAATCAGACACTGCCACTGCTTTTTCAGACAGCCAGTTAGCACACATGTTCAGTTTCTGAAGGCTTACTGTGTCATGTGAGGTAACAGCTCATAAGCAGGTGCTTTCTACTTGGAAAAAACTGTGGATTGTTACACTCATGCAACTAGGGGCATCTGTTACCTCCAGATCTAAATGCCTCTCAGAGTCTTTAGAGAGGACTTACAATTCACTGTATATAGGTAAGGAAAGAGAAAAAGAGAAACCCTCCTCCTGGTCAGTAATTCACCATCCCCAGAATGCCAGCATTACTGCTTTTGCCCCAGACTGGACTTACGCACTGGGCTCCAGTCAGAGCTATTCTCGGCTCCCAGCGTCCTTTAAATCCTGCTACTGAGTGATTTGCTCTTTTATTATGAGGTGTGTTTATGTTTGAGTGTTGGGTGTATGTGTGTGTTCGCAAACGAGAAAACATGAAAAAGCGTACACATATTATCTACTTCCAACTTTCATTCACATCAAACACTCCCTATACTTTAAAAAAAACACTACTCTGTCTGCACTTCAGGCACAATCAGTTCAGAACTCTGCGCGCTCCCTGGGCACAACGAGTTCAGAACTTTGCGTGCACTATGGGCATGACTACCACAGTTTCTTTGTCTGCCAAACTATATTCTGGGCTTACAGTCAACCACCCAATGCATACACCGGTGTCTGCCCTGGGCCAGGGGAAAACCAGAAACTGACATTCACTCCATCATCTTGGGCGATCATTGCAGGAAGTGAAGACTTCCCAAATGGTCAGATGAGAGAGTCAGGACTTTTCATAAAAGAGGAGTCCTTACCTCATTGTGTGCACTGACCGTCTCTCCAGCCAATCGGAAATCCCCTTGCCTTCTGGAGAACCCTGCTCGCAGTGCCAAAATTGTTATAACAAACAAATAAGTTCTGGACCCCGAGATGAAGCTGAACAAGTGAGTTTTATTGCATGCAAGGAACTATACAATCGGAATTTGTCAAAGATTATAGGTGCGTAGCTCCAGTTTTCACAACAAACTTCAGCTGTTTCTGATGCAAATTGTTACCATGGAAATGGGGGGAGACCACCTGTGTTCAGACATTCTCAAGGCCTTGAACACTTTGAATGACGTAGGGAGTTTCTAGCTCGCACTTGGAATCTCTTATCAGTTAACTCCCATCCCTGCTGTAGCTCAAAAGCGCTGAAGCATGGGATATTTTGTACCAAAAGAAGTCTTTGTACAGAAAGAAGTTAGTTAACCCTCTTTTCACATCTCATATCTTTCTTCAGGTGATTAGGTTAAAGCATGTTTATGTTGTTACTTTGAAAAACACTTCTCTTCAAATTTAATCTGTGTAAATCCGCAAATGTATATTCATGTTTAAGAACATGATGGTCATGAATTTCTCATGATATCACATCCCTCTTTTTTCACATTTCGTTTGTCATCCCTCCTATACTTTTCCACACTTCTAACTCTGCAGGGGGTCCAAACATTCCCCTCGTCAAAAGAGGGAAGAAGGGTGTATTGAGTGAGATGTGAACATATTGTTTCATAACATCATTAACCTTGAATGTTTGTAAGGTATCATCTTTTTAGTATTCACTTTCTTAGATTTTAATTGAGTAAAAAATGAATATTACGTAGTGGATTTAATTATTAGTTTTTACAAGCAAATATGCACAGAAGTACCTAATTTGCAATTCCTGTTTAAGGACACCTTAAATTTCCTTACTGTCTCCAAACAACCTCCAAACAAGGTCTGACTTGTAGAACTGGTTTTTACTCCCAGCATTGACATTATTCACGTTTTGCTAATTCATTAATGTTCATTCATGCTATTCATTTATTATTAATATTGTTTGAATTTTTAACATACTGTGAAAATAACAAAATAACAAAATTGTCAATATAGTACAGATATTATTTGTTATATTTTATACGGAAGCTCATTAGCACCATAGAGAAAAAAATGAGATAGTATTTCATTTATACAAGAAAATTATTGTCTTTATACTAGAAATGACATGTATACACAAAACAGAACAAGTGCTACTTTAGATTATTTTGTGACAATATTGTACTGTTGTTAAAGTTAATGCTACTTTGCCCGGGGACAATATTATTATTGCATATACAGCACAATGCAAATTAACTATTGTGTTCAAATGGAATAATTTTCTCATATAATCTAGACACTTTTCTCTTATAAACAAGTTAATTTTTTTCTCTGTGACGCTAATAAGCTTCTGTAATTTTATGATTAGAGAAAGTCTTTATTTGTTAAAAGAGCAACTGGTGTATTGGAAGGTTAATCAACCCAAAGATGATCTTGTTTATCTGACTTGTTCAACAGGTTTTACTCCCAGCATTGACAGTATTCACATTTTTCTAACTTTTTCACATTCATTTGTGTTATTAATTTATTATTAATATTATTTCCATACAGATGCAGCCATTCAATGTGTGCGATACAAACCCGTACTGCAGGCAACTCACTACGTCATACCGCGTCATAACGTGTCACACCGCGGTACGTGATTGGCTGGCCAAAATGACCAACAGGGGGGCCCTCGCGGTGCGTTTGTCGGTCATGGAAAGATTTAATCATTTAATGTCATTACTTTGCATGTTTTAATCCGCTTAGTATTGAATATTTATATGGAATTTTACAACTAAATGGACATTTTAGTAGCTGAGCATAAAAAGAAGAGGAGTATAATGCATCTGAATGTCATAAACGATATTAAGTTAGGAACATAAACATATTACTGTATTAGTTCAGGTGGGTAGCTGCGTCAGCATGCATAGGCTGCAAAGGTAATAGGTTTAGGTAAACAAGTAATTGGTTTATTCCATGCTGAAAAAAAGAAGAGAGAAAACACAATGTTTTGGCCGTGGAGCCTTCTTCAGGTGTTAGGGAGACAAGGCAGTAGGTAAAGGTAATGTAGTGGGAGAACAAAGGCTGGGGGAGAGGAGGGGGGAGAGGCGGGAGCAGGGGACAGAAAGAGAGGCCAATCAAGAGGTGTGAAGTCAGAATAGGTGTTGAGAGGTGTGAAAGGAAACTTCCAATGAATGGAGAAAATTTAGTAGAATAGTTGTCTGTCGTTAAGAAAAGGGGGACGGTGTGATCCTAGCTGCAGGATAAGTTTGGTTTCGGTAGTCTTTCTGATGTATGAGTTCAGAAAACCATCTTTGAGAACATAGACGGAAAGATTAGAGTGGTCGTGGCCGTCAGAGGTGAAATGAGAAACAATGGGTTTGGAGAGATCTTTAATCTTCACAGCCCTGACGTGTTCTCTGAAGCGGTCTCCAAGTCTCCTTCCTGTTTGTCCAATGTAGAGAGAAACTGGGCATTTACTGCAAGAGATACAGTAAATAAGGTTGTTGGAGGTACAAGATGCCATCTGGGTGATACGGAATTGTCTTGAGGGGCCTTGAATGAGTGTAGTGTTGGATGTGTACTTGCAGGTGATACAGCGAGCTCTTTTGCAAGGGAAAGTACCTGGTGTGGATGGTTGCTGAGGGAAGTCAAGGGAGCTGTGAACAAGAAGGTTGCGCAGATTAGGTGATCGGCGATATGAGATGATGGGGCGGTCAGAAAAGAGGGCCCCAATGGAGGGATCATCCTGTAGGATGGAAAAGTTGTCGTTAATAGTCCTGGGGATAGGAAGTGTGTTATGGTGGTAGGGAAGCACCAAAGGAATGCAATTGTTACGGAGGGAGTTCCTGATTGGGTTGATGCTCCGAGGGGTGTTTTTGGCTCGGGCAAGGGCCCTGTCAATAACACTGCTGGGGTATCCTCCGTTGATGAAAAAGGAGTACATTTTGAGGGCTTGGTTCTCGAAGTCGATGTCATCGCTGCATAGTCGTCGTAGCCGAAGGAACTATGAAAAAGTTACATATTACTGTATGTAAACTGTACTGTACTGTATATGGCTAGCCTTGGTAGTTTAAAGAAAAAATACACACCAGTCTTCCATTTCTCCCAAAACATTTTAAGTATCAAAGTTTTAGAAAATGGTCCCCAAATATGTGATTGCTGTATAGAATGAATTTAAATTTTAAAAATGTATTTAACATGAAAATTAAGCTGTTTACATTCCTCCGCCTGAGAATATAGTCTCTCGTTGCTACGCAATGCAGAAACACAGCCACAAGTAACTAGCAAAGAGAGAACATTAGTTAGCCAATATGGTAAAGGAATAAATGACTTTTTTTGTTTATTTCTTTAGCACATTTATTTGAACATTTCCATCGAATGTACAAGCACTGAAAAACTGTCCAATCCCTAGTTCGTCAGGCATTTTCTTTTATGCTCCAGGCATTATCCCACTGGTGCTGGTCTGTGTCTTCTAGGATATAACACCAGCGATTTGTTGTTAAAATTGGGTTTCCAATAACGCCGAAGTGTACTCTTGTTTTTATGTCCACTATAACAGACATAATTGCTTTTAACCGAGCGTTTCATAATTTCTAAGAATGTAAATTATTTAAACTATGCGACACTTATCATTCAACGAGAGCTCAAAATATCACAAGGATCCTCAAGAGCGCAACAACGACAGCAGAAAAAGATACATGTATCAGATACATGAGAATCCAAGCTTTTTTATCTACGCTATCTTATCTACACTAAGAAGTAGTCTTTGAAATTTCTTTATCACTCAGTAAAAAGTCAAAATTCTGGGGTGTGCATATACCAGAGATTATGGCACCATTCTGAAGCCATTCATTTTTTTCCCTCTGATTGAGGAGAAAAAGACCCGCTGATCTGTTCTACATACCAAGAAGACAACAGAATATGATTTTTTCTATTCTAAATGTGTATTTTAAATGTTTAATTAAGAAGTAAAAACCTTACAGCGTACACAGATTTCTAAGCTGATCAGGAGGAAGAAAATCACTCATTTTTCGTGCACAAAAAGTGGTTATTAACTATTGAAACCTGTTTTTATCACTTTTAAAGTCATGCAATTTCTAAGTTAAGCAGGAACACATCATTACATCTCTTTTTTTAATTAAAAAATGCAATTGCCCAGCCTAATAGGGCATTTATAATACTGTGGCATTATTATACAGGACAGACACTGTGACTCAGGCACTCGTTGAATGAAAAATGGTGCTTTATTTTTCAGTACAGAGAGACACACACACACACTTTTTCATATATAAGATATAATAATAATAAACTTTATTTTATATAGCGCCTTTGAAGGTGGCTTCTCAAAGCGCTTTACAGGATGACAACAACAATAAATAAGAAGAATACACAAGATAAAACACAATTACAATATATAGAGGAGACCGTGGATGGTGGTACTAAGAAAAGCAGAGGGGTGAAGAATGGAACCAGTTAAGTAAAGGCTTTTCTGAAGAAGAGGGTTTTGAGTCTGGATTAGAAGGAGTTTAGAGAAGGTGACTCTCTAAATATCCTTGGACAGAGAGTTCCAGAGCTTGGGGGCATAACAGGAGAAGGCCCTGTCACCCATACAATGTAGACGGGCTTGGGGGACAGTAAGGAGAGCAGAATTAGAAGAGCGAAGGTTGCGAGGTGGGGAGTAGGGCGATAATAGTTCAGACAGGTACTGAGGTGCCAAGCCATGCAGAGCCTTATAGGTGAGCATGAGGATTTTAAAGTCTACACGGAATTTGACCGGAAGCCAGTGCAAGGACTCCAGGATAGGAGTAATGTGATCATTTGCACTAGACCTGGTCAGGATTCTGGCTGCTGAATTTTGGACATACTGCAGTTTGTTCAAAGTAGATTTAGATATTTAGATAGAGGTGAAAAAAAGATGTTTTGACAGTATGCTTCACATGTGGGTCGAATGTTAAGCCAGAACCGAATATAACCCCAAGGTTTTTCAATTTTGATTGAAGCTCAAGTACAGAACCATCTACAGATAGGGTTACAGGACTGGCTTTACGAAGTTGATGGGGGGTGCCAACAAGCATGACTTCAGTCTTGTCGGAGTTAAGATGAAGGAAATTTTGAGTCATCCAAATTTTTATGTCAGAGATGCAATTAGATAGGATAGAGACAGCCACATCAGTGTCAGGTTTGGTATGGATGTATATTTGAGTATCGTCAGTGTAGAAATGAAAGCTGAGGCCATGTGATCTTAAAAGCTGACCAAGTGGAAACATGTAAATGCTAAAGAGCAAGGGGCCCAGTATTGAGCCCTGAGGAACACCAGACTTAACAAGACCAATTTCAGACCTGTACCCATTAAGAGAGACAAAGTGACAGCGATCAGTGAGGTAAGATTTGAACCATTTGAGAGCAGTGTCAGAAACTTCAAACACAGTCCTAAGAAGAGAAAGTAAGATGTTATGGTCAACAGTGTCAAAAGCAACACTGAGATAAAGAAGGATGAATATAGAAAGAGAACCAGAATCAGTAGCTATTAGAAGATCCTTAGTGACTTTGACCAGGGCAGTTTCTGTGCTGTGAAGTTGACGGAAGCCAGATTAGAGGGGTTCGAAAAGGTTGTTTATCATGAGGTGGTTATGTAACTGAAGTGTGACAGCACGTTCTAGAATTTTAGCAAGAAAGGGTAAGTTGGAGATGGGGCGAAAATTGTTAAGATTGTTGAGAGCCATGTTAGGCTTTTTTGGCACGGGGGTAATGGCAGCAGTTTTGAGAACCGTTGGTACAATGCCAGTGCTCATGGATTAATGTATAATATTGAGGACAATGGGACAGAGAGAAGAGAAACAGGACTGAAATAAAGTGGTGGGAATGGGATCTAAAATAGATGTGGTGGGTTTCATGCGTGTAACTAGTTTATTGAGGGATGATAAGTCAAGAAGAGAGAAGCTGGAGAGAAGGGAACCAGAGAAGTTGGATGAGGAGGGAGGAGGTATGGAAATTATATGTGTAGTGGAGAGAATGTGATGCCGGATGTTGTCAATCTTAGAACTAAAGAAATCTAAGAATGTGTTGCAAAGTTGTGATGAGGCAGGTAATGTGGTGGGGCAGTTTGGCTTGAGCAGTCTGTTGATGGTGGAGAAAAGATGTCTGGGGTTGTTTTGGTGATTTTCAATGATGTGAGAGAAGTAGGTGTATCTAGCAGACTCTATAGTATCCTTATATTCAGATAAGTAATCTCTCCAAGTCTGATAATGTACATTTAGGCCAGAAAGACGCCATCTACGCTCAAGTTTGCGAGAGGCTGCCTTCATAGATCGCAGATGGTCATTGTACCAGGGGGCAGGGCGAGAGAAGGAGACGGTTCAAGTTTTTAAAGGAGCAAAGGTGTCAAGGGTAGATAAAAGAGCACTTTCAAGTAACTGTATTTTGTCCTCTAGAGCAGTGGTTCTCAAACTGTGGTACGCGTACGAGGAGTGGTACGCGGAGCGCCGCCAGCTGGTACGTCATATGACCCTGGAACTTTGTTGTGTGCACTGAAAAATCGGGATGGTATTTCATATATTCTATTTAAGGACGTGTCGAATACGCAGCCTACGTACTACGATACAGCACGCGCTGATACTTGAGTGGACACAGAGTTACAAAGTAATTCTATACCAGTCTATCATGCTATGAACGCAAGTGACCAATTGTATTTTAAAAAACTTATCTCCAGCAAGCAGAGAGGTAGGAGAATGTGCATGATTTTGGAACAATGTCAATGTTGTAAACACAGGAATGCATAGAAATGCATGCTACGAAAGCTGTCTTGTGAGCACAGGAAAGCGTGATAGGTAACAGAAAAATATTTAAGAACTGTTCTAGGTTAATTTGAGAAAAATACACCGAACATCTCCGTGTGTCGCTCCCATGCGCATGAAATAAAAACTTCTTTTAACTTCTGAGACAAACTCCTGAAACGGAAATGGGGGAAAATGCAAGCTTGGATTGCTAAAGCAGGTAAGCCCCACACTATTTTTGAAGAACCTTATTTACTGTTGGCAAAAGAGTTGATACGTATTATGTGTGGAGAAAAAGCTGCTAAACAGCTCGACCTGCTGCCCCCTCTGAAAGACACAGTCACTCATAGAATTATTGAAATGGCGCATGATATAAAAAGTACGCTGATAGAGCGCGTTAAGATGAGCAGATGCTTTTCACTGCAATTAGATGAGTCTGTAGTCGGTTTGGCCAATTTGCTCATTTACGTTAGATACGAGTTTATGGGCATGTCCCATGAGGACTTTCTGTTCTGTAAGCCGCTATCAACAGGAACTACAGGAGAGCACATATTTCAGCTTCTGAATGAATTTATCGAAGAGAATGGCATCGACTGGATAAAATGCGTCAGAGTTTGTACAAACGGTGCTAGAGCGATGACAAGCTGACACAGCGGTGTAGTTGCACGAATTATAGAGGTTGCTCCAGAAATGAATAGACGCATTGCAACATCCACCACGAGACCTTTGCCATCAAGAAAATGCCTGACGATTTAAAATCTGTTAGACTCGGTTGTGAATTGTATCAAGGCTCAAAAAATGACTTCACATCTGCTTTGCTCGACTAAACAGGCTTACCCCTCTCACTGAAATGGTGCTTTTTTATTGTTTATTTTTATTTGTTGTTGTTATTGGTTTTTTTTTTCTGTAAAGCGCTTTGAGAAGCTACCTTTAAAGGCGCTATATCAAATAAAGTTTATTATTATAATATTTATTATATGTGTATGTGAGTGTGTGCGCATGTGCGCTCATATTGGTCATTGCGATTTTCTGGGGTTCCTATGAGAAGATGACTTGTAGGTGGTACTTGGGTGCTTTGGATTGGTCAGGGGTGGTACTTGGTCGAAAAAGTTTGACCAAGAGGGTCTAAGCTAGAGGGTCAGAGGAAGAGAAAGAAGATAAGGAGGAGAGAACAGAATTTGCAAACCTTGGGTGATCAATTGATCGCCAGTTGAGGAAATTTACAGAGCGTGAGAAACAAGTGTTAGATACAGGTAATTCCAGATTGAAAAGAATGGCTAAGTGGTCAGAGAGGCCTAGATCAAGGGGAGAGCAGTGGGAGACAAGAGTCATTTGCAATAATTAAATCTATAGATGCAGCCATTCAAAACGAGCAGGCGATTATTTTGCATTATTTTGCGGTGCGCTTTACGCAGTCTACCACGAGTTATCGTAAATTCTGGTATAGTACCTCAAGTAAAATAATAGTATCCGGAATTTCCGCAAGATGGAGCTAATAAAGCTCAACCTCTCATGTTTGAGCTGTTGCCATTAAAGTCTTTAACGAAGATGTTACTAATAGTATTAATAATGAATGACCTTGGACAAGCTGTAAACTCAAAGTATTGCCCTGGTCCACATTCTTTTTTTCATTGACCGTCTTTGTAAAAGTAACACCACAGCATTTCGCAATCACGCATTTGTTTCCAATCATGCAAAGTACGGTCATTTTTGGGAATCTCCGATTCAGCATTCCTTTCACATGCTCATAAAAGATTGATTAGGAACATAAACATATTACTGTATGCAAACTGTACTGTATACAGTATGTATATGTATATTTAATGTCTTTACTGTGCCCGTTTTAGTATTGAATATTTATATGGAATTTTACCACTGAAGGGAAATCTTAGTAGCTGAGCATAAAAAGAATAGGAGCATACTGTAACGCGTGTGAAAGCCATAAATTATATTAATTTTGGAACATAAACATACAGTATATGGCTGATCTCGGTACTTTAAAGAAAAAATACACACCAGTATTCCATTTCTCCCTAAACATTTTAAGCATCGAAGTATTTAACTAACGTGATACCGGAGTCAACAAGCATACTTTTAGAATTTGATTAAAAGGGAATATAATATGGAATCGCGTATCTAAAGAAATTAATAACGATATAATTATATTCATGTACCGCAACACAAGAATAGTACACGCTGTACAATGTCTGCTGATACTGTTTCTCTAGGGCTTTTTCAACACTCCTCATGTGACCTTGCCAGTGGCGCTGTGGGTTAGGTTCTCGACTCACCCATCACAAGTTGGGTGTTCGAATTCAGCCGGAGCAATGACTTTTTTTTTTAACAAAGATTTCTTTGAAAAAATAAAACTTTTCCCTGGTTTAGAGATTAAATAAAACTTCACTCGCACCAAACAAATTTATATTTCTAAATATCACAACATGATCGAATTTAAGTCATTTTAATACCAATGAATAGTCACCTATGCGTTACAATATAATATAAATATAAACATTTATACTGATTTAAATCGCGTTTTGATTTAAATCGCAAACACATGTTTAAATATATGTGTTTTTTGATTCACAATCAGACAAATGCAACATAAATTGATATCTTTGTCTTCTAGGTATCTTAATAAACTTTCAGCATAGCTTTCTCCCGTCTGGTATAGGGACAACCTTAAATACTGGTCTTGGTACCGTATTTCACAGAAAAAATACACACCAGTATTCCATTTCTCCCGTGTCCTGTCACAGTGCAGTAGGAAGTGCACCTCTGTCTCTATTTCTCCCTGCTTGCTGGCAGTGGGAGCACAGCCTGTCCTCTCTGGGTAAGCAGGTGTTTCACGCATGAAAAGTGGTTATTAACAATCGAAACCTGTTTTATTTATTTTATTTTTATTTAGATTAAGAGTTCCCGTCACCCCCATTTCCATTTAAAACGCAAACCCGTGTTTCATTAAATGTCTTTATACACAGCTATATGAACTCCACCAGTCAGGACAGGAGGCTCTACTGTAAACAGAGAGGGGTGGGAGGGGGGAACAAGCTGTCCAGCCATGTGGAATGCTACAGAACCCTAAACAGACAATATACAAGGGGGAGGGCAAGCGAGAGAGAGAGAGAGAGAGCGAGAGAGAGAGAGAGCGAGAGTTTTTTGTCCTCTGTCAAAAAAACCCAAATCACTCGGGGCAGAGACTCTGGGGGGATCATTGTGTGGTACAGAGCGGAGCTCAGTCGCTCCATACAAGTAGTAAAGAGAGAAGAGTCAACAATTGATTTAAGGACGATCTGTCAAAGTGCAATGAAATACAATATTGTTGTTGTTGGTATTGTTGTTTTTATCCTGTAAAGTGTTTTGAGAAGCCACCTTTAAAGGCGCTATATAAAAGCGCTGATTCTTATGGAATGTGTTTTCTTTCTTCTTTTTTTCAGCATGGAATAAACTTTAAATTTTTTTTGAATCGCGTATCTAAGGAAAAAGCAGTATAACCTTATTCATGCACAAACAGTGGCATGTTACATTATTAATTTGGGTGTCTCCTCTTGCCAGAAAGCTCTAAAATGCATTTTGAGTGCGGTTTTTGACTTTTTTTAAATTGCAACCCATAAATAAAGCTGATACTGTTTAGACTTTTAATTATTTTAAACTGTATTACAGCAGCACAATGCACAATGCAACTTAAATTGCAAAAATGCACTTGGAATCTGTCCAAGCCCTACTTTGTCAGGCATTTTCTTTTACAGTAACGGACATAAAAACCCCCTTGCTTTTAACAGAGCGTTTCATAATTTCTAACTACGAAAATTATTTAAACTGCGACACTTATCATTCAACCAGAGCTCAAAATATCACAAGGATCCTCAAGAGCACAGCAAAGACTGTATTAAAAGAATCGCATATCTAAAGAAATTAATAATGATATAATTATATTCGTGTACTGCGACAGGCCTGTGTAGGGCTGTTTCACCTCTCTCTTCATGTGACTCTCTTCAAAAGCCATTTAGCAAAGAGGGAATGAGAAGAGTGACAAACTAGTATACTTTAGATCTTTTTTTCTGAACCAGGGAAAATCTGATCATGTTTCTCTATAACGATAATAAAAACTATTATTTTAAATATCACCTTTAAAAGTGGCATCTCAAAGCAGTACAGTAGATGTAAAAACAGTTAAAAGGACCACAGATTACAAAGTAAATACCCAGACAAACGCAAACACGTTTTTAATAAAATGCTTTTATTACCTGGACGTAACAATTGTTTCCTTTTTCTGATCACCTGCTACAATCCACTCCTGCCCTTACACCTAAAGAAGACTATTTTAAATTTCTTTGTGCGGTCCATAGTGCAATTAACCCTCACTAATACATTTGCGGTCTTTTCAAAGTATGTGCTGTCCCTTGACAAAACAAGGCTCGCCAGATAACGTGAATCGAAACCTGTTTTTCTAGCTTTTAAAGTCGTGCGATGTGTAAGCAGGAACACATCATTATATCTTACATATGAAAAATACATAATATAGCTCCCAAACAAACGCAAACGTGTTTTTAATAAAATGCTTTTATTCACTCATAATCTGACAATTTCAGGAAGACTAAGGAAGGACTAAGGAAATTGTCATCTGTTGTTGAAGCTCTGTGAGCTCGATGACTTTGAGACCACTTGTTATCCCAAGTTGTTTGAATCGCCACAATTCAAATAGAGTTGCTGTCAATGTTGGATTAAAAAAAACACATTGCCCGACGTTAGTTAAATTGCTTGAAAAATAATTTTATTTCGAGAGACTGGATAAGTAATTTAAGTGTTTTTTTAACTTCCTGAAAAACAAGTAATAATTTAACAATACGTGCAAAAGTTTTATGATATGTCGCTGTTGTGAATGTCTGTGGAGTGTATCTTATTTGCCTGTCCTGGCTGTGCTCTCTTGCTCGCCCACCCCCCCTCTCTCTCTCAATTCAATTCAATTCAAGGTGCTTTATTAACATGACAGATGGGTACAATCACTGTTGGGTATTTACTTTGTAATCTGTGGTCCTTTTAACTGTTTTTACATCTACTGTATTGCTTTGAGATGCCACTTTTAAAGGTGATATATAAAATCAAGGCTTTAACTTGCTTTAACTTCGCAAGTCTGAGTTCTTGTGTCCATCCTATCCGAACCCAAAAGTATTACAATATCTATCTTTATAGCAGGTGGTGTACAGCTTTTTAGTATAGATTACACTTTTCTAAAATGTATTTAAAAAATAAAAACGATTACAATCTAATCTTTCCACGTTTGATCCCAAGATCCCAAGAAAAATAAATCTAAACGGGGAGAAAGCTATGCTGAAAGTTTATTAAGATACTTAGAAGACAAAGATATCAATTTATGTTGCATTTGTCTGATTGTGAATCAAAAAACACATATATTTAAACACGTGTTTGCGATTTAAATCAAAACGCGATCTAAATCAATATAAATGTTTATATTGTAACACATAGGTGACTATTCATTGGTATTAAAATGACTTAAATTCGATCATGTTGTGATATTTAGAAATATAAATTTGTTTGGTGCGAGTGAAGTTTTATTTAATCTCTGAACCAGGGAAAAGTTTTATTTTTTCAAAGAAATATTTGTTAAAAAAAATGTCATGGCTTTGGCTGGATTCAAACACCCAACTTGTGATGTGTGAGTTGGGAACCTAACCCACAGCACCACTGCCAAGATCACATGAGGGATGTTGAAAAAGCCCTAGAGAAACAGTATCAGCAGACATTGTACAGCGTGTACTATTCTTGTGTTGCGGTACATGAATATAATTATATCGTTATTAATTTCTTTAGATACGCGATTCCATATTATATTCCCTTTTAATCAAATTCTAAAAGTATGCTTGTTGACTCCGGAATCACGTTAGTTAAAGACTTCGATGCTTAAAATGTTTAGGGAGAAATGAAATACTGGTGTGTATTTTTTCTTTAAAGTACTGAGACCAGCCATATAATGTATGTTTATGTTCCAAAATTAATATCGTTTATGGCTTTCACACATGTTACAGTATGCTCCTATTCTTTTTATGCTCAGCTACTAAGATTTCCCTTCAGTGGTAAAATTCCATATAAATATTCAATACTAAAACGGGCACAGTAAAGACATTTAAATCTTTCTATGACCGACCAACGCACCACGAGTGCCCCTGTCGGTCAACCAATCACGTACCGCAGTATTTTGCATCACGATGCGCGAGGCCGTAGCCAATTACCCGCGGTACGTGTCTGTGCCGCGTACTTTGAATGGCTGCATCTGTAAGGTGTGTCCTTTGTTATGTGTAGGGGTACAAACAAACTGAGTAAGATCAAAGCATCCCAATAGAGAAAGGAAGTCTTTAGCCAGACTGGAAGACCTTGAATCGATGTGTATATTAAAGTCCCCTAGAATAAGGATCCTTATAAACTTAAGGCATAAGAAAGAGAGAAAATCAGCAAACTCACCTAAGAAGGCTTCACTGGGTTTGGGTGGTCTATAAACTGTGGCAATAATAGTAGATTGGGGGATAGAAACATTTAAAACAAGACACTCAAAAGAAGAGGGAGGAGGTATGGTAAAAGGACTTAGACTGTAAAAAAGGTTGTAAATAACAATGATGCCCCCGCCTCTGCCTGAAAGACGCGGAAGGTGAAACAAACCACACCCAGGAGGAACTACTTGGTTGAACAGGAGTCCATCGTTTTGTTAAATATATATTATATATTTTTCATATATAAGATATAATGATGTGTTTCTGCTTAGACATTGCACTACTTTAAAAGCTATAAAGACAGGTTTTGATAGTTAATAACCACTTTTTATGCACAAAACACGGGTGATTTTCTTCCTCCTGATCAGCTTAGAAATCTGTGTATGCTGTAAGGTTTTTAAGCCTTACTCCTTCTTGGCTATCCCAAGAAAAATAAATCTAAATGGGGAGAAAGTTTTTCAACATGGTTGAAAACTGTTCCAGAGCCACTGTTGTTTCATCAGTGAAAAGTAGATCATGAAATGCCTCTCCCTGTTCAATCCATTGGAAAAAAGAAAAGGAACATAAAGTTTCCGATGGTCATAAACTATATTAATTTAGGAACAGCATTAGAGATATTTTTTTAACTGCACTGCATCGGAGAGAATACCATAGCGCGTTTTTTTTTTACTCCTTAGCGCATTTTTCTTTTACTCCCTGGCGGAAATGGGCTTCCATAAGAATCAGTATAGCTTCTGGGAAATACATTTTTCCTGCATTGAAGTTTAACTCATTCAGAGCACCCTTACATTACAAACTCCAAGTCTTTCATTTTTATTTAACAGGCTGTGAAAACAGTAACAATGTACTTTGTACACACAGCAAGTGTTTTCGTAACTCTAGTTAGAGGTTTCGGGAAAAAGCTACAGATGTGCCAAAATCATTCTCAAGCTAACTTTACTCCGGTAAACACCTGATCATCTACTCTAAAGATTTCAGTGCTTTGTGTAATTACGCACTAACTGGCGTAATTACGCACTAACTGGAACCCGGGTGGACCGCTGTGTACACACGTTCACAACGTGCGAAATACTGCTCAATACGTCCTTGTGTGAAAAACCCGTATATCACCATAGGAAGCATAACAGCGTAGCTTCCAATTACCCAGACTGTAAGCACGGGAATAAAGCTTTGTTTGACTTCTGAAATCCTTTCTTTATGTCCTGTTTTCATTCAGTTAAGGGTCAACTATATACATAATACTGCTGATAGCAGGAAAATTCCTATACTTTAATCCGCAGCATCATAAAAACAGCACCCATGGTGTTCAAACCGATTTTTTTACACAAAAGACTGAAGCATCTTTGCGTTGTGAATCTGTTTTTCTAAGAAAACATGTGTCCGTGAGGGAAGGTGGAGTGTCTTTCATGGAAGACTCGCCCTATTCTACTTTGAAAATACCTGTGAAACCGGTTTCTTTACAAACAATGTAGACACAGACAGACAGTGGAGTGAAATTCGGCACAGCCAGCACACCGGGGGGTGGAAGGGAGAGAGAGATGTGAAAACCGTGCAGCGCCAGGCGAATACACAATATTAATGTAGGGCTTTTGGGCGCACATGGATTTGCGCCCTACACCCTGCGGTACTGCTGTGTACATACAGTATGAACATGTTCATGTATGAACATGTGATATTTAGAAATATAAAAAATATCAATATAATACCAATAATATTTGCTATTTTAGTTTTTCAAATAAATGTTTATTTGTTAAAAGAAAACTCACAGTAACAGCTGGATTTGAGCACCTGACCGCAGGGTTATAAATCAGTCACTTAAGCTGTCATGCCACATGACAACCACATTTACTTTTTTTTGTTTACTCCGATAACGAGCATATTCGCAGAAAAGGTTAAAACGATCACTTTTCACAACGTACATAAACGTACAATGATATGGTCAGAAGGAGCATGTAAAAACGTTTCAGAAATAACCACATGTATGTCTTTGATGCTTAAAATGTTTAGGGAGAAATGGAATATTGTGTGTATTGTTTCTTTTAACTACCAAGACCAGCCATATACAGTACAGTTTACATACAGTAATATGTTTATGTTCCTAAATTAATATCTTTTATGAGCATGTGAAAGGCATGGTGAATCTGAGATTCTCAAGACTTACTTTGTATGATTGGAAAAAATTTGTGATCGGATCAACAAAATGCTGTGGCGTTACTTTTTGTCAATGAAAAAATAAAGTATTTTCGTTTACAAAGACGGTTACAAAGAATGTGGACCAGGGTAATACTTTGAGTTTACAGCTTGTCCAAGGTCATTCATTATTAATACTATTAGTAATATCTTTGGTAAAGACTTTGATGCATAAGATATTTCTGCATAATTAAAATATTTATGATAAAGGTGGTAGGTTGTGTACTTTTGTCCAACTGAGCAATCTCGCTTTCATAAAATATGCCAACTTTTTAATGTATAATGATTAACATCCTGTAATACACAGTTTAAATTTAAAAGTCTAAAGAGTATACAACTTAAATTCTTAATTGAATAAAGATTGTCCCTCAGCAGTGATCAAGATTAAAAACTGGGTGTTTTCTGGCCACAGCTCAAATGCTGTACATGAGAGGTTAAGCTTTATTAGCTCCACCTGGTGGTGATTCCGGATACTATTAATTTACTGCAGTATTATACGGTATGACGCGCTATGACGTGTTGTGATGTGACACGCCCACCACATTTTATCGCGGCATACCCTGATCTTTTTGAATGGCTGCATCTGTATTTATCATATTGTGATATATAAAAATAATAAAAACGTTCATATAGTATACGTATTATATAGTATATTTCAGTGTTAGAGAAAGTCTTTGTTTGTTAAAAGTACAACTGGTGTATTGGCAGGTAGTCAAACCCTTCTAGCTGGCAGGTGAAATTTTACCACTAAACCAAAATGTCACTTGGTTTTGACAAATATATTTATATCCATAGGTTAATTTTGTTAATGACATTCAGACACTCATTTTTTTCTTTCAGTTACCAAAAGTTCTCTTTAGTTGCATTATTCCATATAAATATTAAGTGAATTTTAATATGTAGGACAACAGATTAGATTAAGATACTTTTTTCACTAAAATCTAATGCTCCACAAGTCCCATCTATCAATCATCTTTGGCTAGTGAACATTCTTTGGGCAGTATTAAGAATCAGACCAGATGACAGCAAACTCATCAATGGCATGAATTTTGATGTGTAATCTGAGTGCCTGCATCAGTGTATATAGAAATATAAAATGTTATATTTTCAAGAAATGGGATTATTAGACCAAGAAAAAACAGGTTAAATGAAGCTAATGTTTCACTAACATCTAATGCACCCCAAGTGCCACTTATTGATCTGCTTGATCAGCATTAAAGTGCTAAATTCAGAAGTCCAGAGCATAGTTCAGCATGCTGAAGTTTGCTTATTGCTGATGCAAGGTTTGACACTACATGTTTGCACCTGTACTGCCATTTAAGAGAGATCATTGAATTACTGTGGAATGTTAATATTGTTGCTATAACTTTATTATTGATAAATGATAATGTTTCTGCTTTCAATCCATTTCACCAATTTACTTGGATGCCAAGATATTTACTAAAGTGCATAATGTTTGATGGATACAGTACATGTAGCACATATTGTCACACAGGGAAGACTCTCATTTCAGGCCAGTATCTTGTAAGAGGAAAGGACCTAGTATAAAGCTGTGTATGTCAGCTCACAAGCTGGAGAACCACAAAAGACGGCATGGAGGAAGAAGAAGAACAGAGAGATAAACCACAGAGAAAAGGGTGTGAAGGGCATCCAATAACAACAAAGAAAAAGAGTTCTCCCCAATCAGTAATGTTGTGTAGTATGTGTCCAGGGAGCAGACCACCATCCATTTTTAACCACTTTATTCAACTTTATTCTTGTGCAAGCAATTGGAGCAAGGTGGGGTACACTCTGGATGGAATGAGCAGAGCACAGACATTAACCTTCCAATATGTTTTTGGACTATAGGAGGAAACTGGAGCACCCAGAGCAAACCCTCACAAACATGGGGAGAAGATGCAAACTCCATGCAGCAGCCCATGAATTGATTAATGATAAAATAATCACTACATTATAATTTAAGGATTTTTGACATACGGTAGTAGATAAGAATATAGCTCATTTCCAAATGTTGCTCTGAAAATATTTCCTGATTATTTTGGCTATGAGTAGCCTCATGTTTATAGGAAATATGTTACAACAACCCAATAAGTTTATTTAGGCCAAGAAAACAAGAAGGCTAAACAATATATGTATACACTCACAAAATTATGAAAATACAAATGTTCCCCAGGATTATGTGATCCTTTCAGCAGTACTGCTTCCTATGCAGATAACATTAATGATAGTATAAAACACAAAAATAAACAACAATTCTGGTTCCATTATTTTGTGTCTATTTTTGTGTCTATCTCTCACTTTCTTTCTCTATGGATTAATAAGAGCTACATCAATAGCTCTGCATTCAGAAGCCTCTGGAGTCACTGTGAAGAGCTGCCCATAAAGGCAGCTGAGATAAGAGGAAGAGTTTCTTGTCCAGCAGGTGCGCTCAGTGCTAGAAGAGCACAGTAAACAGATTCAGGCTCCAGGTATGTGAACTGATTCCCAAGGCTACAAAGTGTGGCTGTAAATGATTAACTATTTGTTTAGATTTCCTCTCATTTAAGAAGAAACACATTGTCACTTCCTGCATTTCTCATACAACATATTATGAGATTCCTTTCATAATATAAAAATGTATAAAACAAGTTTCATTTCTACCTAAGAAAACTTGAGAAACTAATAAAGCTGTGCTTACAAAGATTAATTTCAAATATATTTTGCAACATCTGCACTCTGAACAGCAAATCAGTTTCTCTTTGTAATAATAATAATACATTTTATAATGTTTCTATACTATTTACACATGGTGCCTATGTACACTGTGTATTTGTAATGTAAATATATAGAGAGGTTATATTGAGGGTTAGAGTTATGCTGCAAAGAAACAGGTAGACATTTATGTGATCATTGCTTAATCTATTTAATCTCTGTCTTCATCATTTTTTTCCTAGAATTCTTGTCCCATACTTCCCCTTTTCTCACTTCACTCTACCTAATTTCCAATCCTATTTTTTTTTCTTTTGTTTTCTTTACCCTTGGTTTCCTGCAGTCTTCCATATTCTCCCACATGCCTGAAGGAGGCTCCAGAGTCAAAGAAATGTTTTTTTTTCTTTTGTTTGACTTTTCAGTGTAGAATTAGCCTTTACTTCTTCCTATGTACCTAAGGTATGTGTCTGAATTGATAATTTCCTATTTAGAGATTATGTCTTAGACTTTGAGATACAGGCAGGCCATTTCAGTATAATGCACTTATACAAATTGAGATGTAAATAAATAAAAATCTTTATAGCAAATATATAGTTTTCACAACAATGAGATAAACAGGTCAAAGTTCAGTTTTACCCACCATCCAACCCAGACTGAATAAACATTATTTCATACAATCCATTTAAGGGTCCAATTACACCAGTGGCATTGATAATAAGCTGTTTAAACATTTATTTACTGTGCTGCCATTAAAGTTAATGCCTTAACTCCTTTCCTATTGTCTCCCATACTGCATAAACTAATTGAAGATTTGTGTTCATACATATTAAAACACAATGAGATTTACTTAAATGTAAAAAAGTGAAAAGGGCTTCACAATCCAGGCTACTTTCCACTGAAACCCTGTGTTGGATAAAGCTGGAAATGAATTAATGGGTGGAAAAAGGCTTTGTTGCTAATGGAAAGTGGTTCTTTTGGAACATTCTGATACGTAAGAGTTAAATCTAGCAATTACTATGTAAACATCTTTAAATGTGAGGGAACAAGTAAAGGTTTATTTCATGCTGAGAAGAGAAGAATAGAAACACAGCATTTTGGCTGTGGAGCCTTCTTTGGGTGTGACACCTGCTACCTACTTGAACTATCTTTAAATGTGTACTTTCCTTTATGTACTGTATATGTCTCTTACTTACGATTATACTGTATATGTAATCTATATTTATTTTAATAATAACCAGGGTACTGTGTTTATGTATACATTTCATTATACAGAATGCCATAATTATATCATCAAAACAAGAAAAAGGAGAAATTCCATACAAAAGAAAATTGTACCCTCTGAGGTTCTGAGCCATGGAAAACCCCAACGCCACTTTACATGCTGAATTCATGCTAATGCCAGTGCCAGGTCTGCAGGAGCATCACGATGCACTCTTCATCTTCTTCCTCATCCTCTTCCTAGCCATCTTCCTGGGTAATCTGCTCATCGTGGTGTTAGTGGCCCTGGACTACCGGCTCCACACACCCATGTACTTCTTCGTCTGGAAATTAAGTCTCCTAGATATTCTGCTGACAAGCACCATCATAACAGAGCCATTTCCTTCACTGGCTGCTTTGTACAGATGTACCTTTTTATCTCATTACTTGTTATTACTTGTAGCAGTCATGGCTTATGACCGATATGTTGCTGTAGTGAAACGACTTAATTACAACACAATCATGAGCATCAAGGTCTGTATTACGATGTCATACTCAGTTTGGGTGCTAGGTTTTCTTTTGCCTCTTTTGTCTGTAGCACTGGCAAGCACTTTACCATACTGTCGCTCCAATCTTATCCTGCATATTGTCTGTGATTACTCCATTGTAATCTCATTAGCCTGTGGTGATGTTACAGAGCAAGTAAATTTTGCTTTGATTCTTGTCATGGTAGTTGTGTATATGCCCTTTCTGTTTGTCCTGTGGTCCTACTACAGAATTGTATCTTCTGTAATAAAACTGAGAACTGTGGAGAGCAGGAAGAAGGCCTTCTCAATGTGCTCTTCCCATGCAATTGTGGTAATGATATACTATGTTTCCACTGCAATGGAATATATTGCACTGAGAATGGAGAACATATCTTCTGGTGGGCTCATATTTATTGGTGGGCTGAATTACTTTCTCACTCCATTAGTCAACCGTATCATTTACAGCTTAAGGAATGAAAAAATTAGGGCAGCAGCACAGAGATACTTTAGCCTCAAGGCTCTGTTTCGCTGGAATGTAAAGAGCATTGTTACTGCAACTAAATAAGGATGCCAATGCATCTCTTGGCTTCTCTGTCATAATGATCAGGATTCGTTTTTAGATAGGAACTGCAACATTATTTTTATATTTCGGGGTTAAAAAAATCACCATTGATAAATGTATTTCAAACCACAATGAAAATAAAAGGTTCACGGTAATGTGTAAAACTTTCAATTTACATCACAAAATAAACAAAATTTCCAGGTCACATAATCTGGATTTAGAGTGAGGCAATAAAACTTCCAGTGAGGTGAAGCAGCCCTATTACATTGTCTAATAAATAAATATTAGATATAAATCTCATGCAGATTGTTGGAACATTTCTGTAGTGAACAACCTGTATTTATCCTCTCGTACATTACATTAGTCATAACAGCGACAAGTGAGCAGGAAGGAATGCTTCACATCACAATTTGCTCAAATTCTTGCTCTCTGCTATGACAAGACTTGTAGTTTCTCACAAAATGGAGACTGTACTGTACTTTTACAAAGTTTATTATTTTATACTTAATTTGCAATTGGTAAAATTTTGTGATACTGTTGATTAATTTGTTTATTACTGAGATTTAATAACTGTCATGCTTGTAAACCCCTCCTCTTAAAGATGCTCCAGCCCTTCCTAGTTTTGTACTTATCTCCTGCACCTGCCTCCGGTTCCTGCCCCCGTCCTATAAAAGCCAGAAGTTTCTGCCAATCTGGGCTCAGCTTTAGAAGATGGACACCTGGAAGCCCACCTACCCGCGAGTCCAGGAGTGACTTGATTGGAATCAGCTTCACAACAGCGTCCTAACCATCTGGGTCCGGGACTGGAGCATCTGGTCCTGTTACCCCCCCTTTATTCCCCCGACCCTTCACTGGATCCCGCTTTGGCTTTTAACTCTGTTTGTCTGTGTCTGGATGGATCTCCCGGTTTTGGACATTGGAACATTCTTGGATTTGCTACGGACTCCCTTGGACTTGTTTGCCTCAGACACAACCCCCTGAACACCAGCGCACCTTGAACACATCCCCCAGTTTTCCTTCCAGCCCCTTTGCATGCTTTTTTCCCTGTGTTTTCCTCACTCCTCTCCGGATTATGCTGTCTGAATAGGGTCCTGAAAGAATGCTTCCTGACAATAACCAGTCTGAGAAATTCAGACTACAGTTCCATTTTAACTGGTCCAAGTATCTGAATAGTTGAATTCAGGTCTTCCTGTCACAAACAAAATATTCAAGCTGTACCTGGAGTAACATTGTAACACGTGTGGAAACATCTAATTGTGCAGAAATGTATTTTAAAACAAGATTTTAATATTTGAAAAATGACATTTTCTTTGTATTCCTTGCAAAGTTTTGAGTGAGATGTTTGATTATATTGCTTCTGTAAATAAAACTTTGATATTAATGTGTTCTACCTGAAATAATCTTTATTTAATGTAAATGTAGATTCACTACATTTAGATTCGATTATTTTTAGATAATTTATTATCTAAAAATTAAGTTAGATCGATTTGTACATGAGTGCAGAAAACATCCATGTCGTATCAATAAATGAGCATGAAAATGAATTTGCTAATTTCCTGCTAATAAATCTGGTATATTGTCAGTAATATTATAACCTTGTATTCTGATTTAATCAGATTTCAGAATATAATTGTGTCCTTATCTGTTCAGTATAGCAGATTTCTAAGGAAATTGAGGTTCCTGCTCCAAAAGGTGATGGTGGACCAGTAGGAGAAACCCCTCCACATAGAACAGAAGCAAAAAGTAATAATGGTAGTATTACTATCCATTAGGTATATGTGCCATCCTTCTGATGAGAAATCATATTCATGTTTGGATTACTTGACCATTAAAGAACACATGGCATTTTCTGTGTGTGTTATGTCCGCTCTCTGTGAAGCTGCGGGGCATGTGCAGCAGAAGTGGCCATGCCTTCTCCCTCCTGTTTGCCCTGTACTGGTTGCCGAGAAAACAATATACTCACAGGACTTGAATGGAATGAGAAATCAGAATGCATCGGGTGCTGCAGGTAGTTTAAGTCCTGTTCGACTTCTTCTCAGCAATCTGGTATTACATTTTCAGTCCCTGTACTATTCTGCCCTCCACTTTCAGACCTCCAGACTAATCTGCTCTGCACTGTCCCTTTCCCTTCCTGATCTTGGCTCTGTGAAGCTGAGTCCCTTCTGGACCACACTTACCACTACCCCTGGACTATGATGACCATGCTCTTGGGTCCGGAATATTTTATCTTAACAAGTCATCAGTTTGATTATCACAAAACAGTTTGGTTAGGTATGTGATGATGGGATTTTTTAAAATAGGATAGCCCTGAAAAGTAAACACACCAATACAATACAAAAAATAGCAGTTTATAGCAGTTTGAGGGAAAACAAAAAGACAAAGCAAAACAAAAGCCAAGTGTCACAGAGTGACAAAATGAGTGTGGGGCGATAAGTGTGAAGGACTATGTTGACTTTACATTTGTATAGAATGACCAGTGTCTATCTAAGAGTGATACATTTATCTTTCTTTGTTCTCAAACTTCTCATTTATCAAAAGTTCCTCTTGCACTGAAACTAATTCCAACACAGTTCAGAGGTGACATGTGGGTTTGTCAGACGTGACTAACTGGGCCCCAGATGGAGAGAGGGAACTTTAGAACAGGGTACAAACACAGAATTTTATTACAAATGTATGTATATTTTATTTATTGTTGTTGTCATTCTGTAAAGCACTTTGAGAAGCTACCTTTAAAGGTGGTATGTAAACTAAATTTGATTATTATAAGCATATTAATTATGTGGATAAAATGATAAAAAGGGTCCTAGCACACTTAAAATTGTGAGGTGGCCATGAAACTAGCTCTTTTTTTTTCATTTAAAGACACAAATGGCCTGCACATTTTTAGTACAATTACTATAAGCTAATATTCTAGAGATATACTACGTATTCCAGTGGTAAATTTATACTTAAAAGATGCCTTATATTTTGGAATAAAAACAATAGGAGCTTTATTTTTGTACTCTCTGTTTCAGATGGACATATAATCGAGCAGGAAGAACCTGACAGACAAATAAATCCTGGCAGTTTGGTTTATGTCGAAGCTTTTGAAGTCATCGATGTGTGCTAAAGTCAGCACCACTAAATTAAATATTGTATGTCTTTACAAATCAGTATTCCAGCTATCAGTATCATAGCTGTATTGGACAAATGAAAATGAGCACGAATATCAAGATCCACTGGCATTACTTCAGTTTAGTGTGGCCTAATAAGAGATTTCACAACATGGTGGAACATTAGAAATGTATTCAGTGGGAAAGATAATGATACAGATTGCACATAATAATTCTTATTAATAATCAGACAGTGATATTCGTTAATATATATATATTATATAAATAGTTGTGTGTATAAAGGTTTGCGATTTGTGCCAGTCCTATTGAAAAGCATTATTGTGCTCCTGTTGTAATAAATAATTGCATGTGTGGTGTAGGATTTCTTCTAGGTAGGAGTGAAAAGACATGAACGTTTTGCTGATCAGTAAGAAATTCGAATTTTTTGTACATAAAAGTAAAGTGCACTTGAAATTGCTAATCAACACAACACGTCATTAAGACATTTCACAGTAAATGTGTATTGCCAAGCACTACTGTGCACTTCATCTGTATGGAAAACAGGAGAAAAAATAAACTGTCAGGAAAGCTACATCAGTAGGCTAGACTGAGGCTAGAACATGTTGATACTGATTGTTTTGCATAAAACATTTTTTTTTTCCGGATGGGAATCAATCTGCAAAAACCACCCCTCAGTTCACAGCTGTTACTCTTTTTGGTCTGGAAAACTAAATTTGGATTCTCAGTTTGCCTTATACAAAGCTAAATGGCATGACAGTGCAATTAGCAGCATCTGTGTTTTTAATTTCGATCTTAACCCTAATGAAGATAAATATTGTCTTGTTCATTGTTATGAAATTGCTAGCATAAGAAAGTTACACTGCATCTGTTCTTTGTTCTCAAGACTCCTTTCCTGAAGAGAAGGAATTAAAAGTTAAATAATAAATGACAAATACAGGTTACTGGTGCTAACAGAGATCACTATATGGTTTGCCATAGTCACTTACAACACAGCATTAGAAAGACATGACAAAAATGTAAAATTTGTTTTAGTTTTCTGTGTATCCCTGATAGACTGCCTTAGTCTGCAAGTCTTTAATAATTAACCCCAGGGAGAATACACTTGTGTTTATGGTGCTCATTAAAAAGATCAACCCTAATATTTACTGGATACAGTGGCACAGTACAATTAATGATTTGTTTGTCTTATTAAGAATTGCTAACCTTAATGAGACGGTTCTGTTTATATGTACTGGGATTTTCTCTTGTTCCCTGGATGATTTTAGTGGATGCTGACAACTTCACCTCATTACTAAGATTTGTTTTGCTCAATGCATTTACAAAAATAACAAATTGTGTCATATCTAATAAAGTGAATTACTGTATTAATGGAAGTTACAGTGATCTCTTTCTACAGCAGTTCTAAACCAAAATGTATGCCTTGACAAATAAACTATTCCTACCATTAGATCCTACTACATTTATGCTCTTAGAATAAAAAAAAAATTCATTTAAAGAAAATAAAACTGTAAGAATTTAGATCGAGGCTACACTTAATGGAATCTACCATTACTTTAGAAAAGCCTTTCATATAAGTTTAATTTGCAGATTTGACTGAAACTTGAGTCAGAGTTCAGACTTGCCTTGGACTGGCAAAAGTTAAACGTCTATAGGAAAGGGTCAGCATGCATTGGCACAATAGCACAATCAGTGTTCTCAGCTTGTGTTTGAAGGAAAAGGCCTGAATTAACTACTAAGAAGAGAGGAGCCAGATGCCTAGTAGTAAGCTGTACCAGATCTTTCAGAATGAGAAAAACAAACAGTCAACGTGGAAAATTAAACTACTAATCACAAAAAAGAAATCAAAATTGCATGAATACAGTAGGTGCATAGGTGTCATATAATTCAAAGATTCAAAAATTCAGTACCCTTGCTTTTAAAGAATGAAGTGCTGAGGTTCAATCACATTGGAAACAAAAAACACACAGCACACTCACAAATGTCTTTACACAAAAAAATGTTTTTTTTTTCTCATGGCTGCCTTATAAAGAAAAACCTCTATCTGACTTTCCAGTGAAAGTCAACAATTTTTACACTAGGTGATGTATTGTGTTTACTAAAAGATGGAGAGTAATTTGGGTATAGCATAGTATTTTAATGCTTGTTTGTGCATAATGCCCCATCCTCTTTATTTCTATTCAAACAGAAAAAAAACTCTCCACAAATAGCTTTAGAAATGTTTATCGAGATGTTAGGCTTTGATTTAATCCACTTGGTTGAGGATCATAGGACACTGGACAAGGAACTTAGGAAACCCATAGAGATAGAAATGCATTAATCAAAGGGCAGCTGTATACAGTAGGTATAGATGGTGTGGAAAAAGGCAAGGCCATATTATGTTCATGTTATTATGTTTATTATATTATTGTGTTTATTGTGTTTAAAGTTGTTTTTTTAGTTTTTACCATTTTTGTTACAGGGCCTAGGCCTGTATATAGCAAGTATATGCAAAGACCCTGAGTCATGTCCAAGAAAATTCGATTTAATTATAAGAAACAAAATAACGCCATAAAATACAGCACATGAACCAAAGGGCCTATAAGACAAAAGAGCCTAGGGCCTACAAGAACCTTAAATCAGCCTGGAGTTGGAAGCAGGAAGATAAATGCAAGGAAGATAGGGTCTTATTATGGTATTAGTAGCTCTTCAGGAAGTGACATCACAGACAATACGATTTGAAGTAGCACAGATTAAGAATGGTTGCTGTAATCCTTCCCAAAATTTTTACATTTTTTTTCAAAACAAAAAAAACTTTAACATTGTGATATTGTGGTTAACATACCCTCTGTAATAGTGTGAAACACAAACTACACAATAGAAATGGGACAGAGCAATATGAGAACAGAGGTACTTCTTTACACAACCGGACAAGAAGGTGACTCAATTTGACTTCTTTCAAGAAACAGTTGATGAGATCACCAAGGTATTCAAAAATGAATAAGATAGATTGAATGGCCTCCTCCCCTTTTCTGACCTTCTTATCTCTTACATGATAAAACATGACAGCACAGTTTTTTTCAGTCTACAGTAACTTTAGAGTTGCATGTGTTTGTGTCTGTTGTATATTTTCCCCACAGATCAATCTGCATTCTCATTAGTTTTTAGGTCTGTGTGCTAAGAGTAAGAGAGCATTAATAATTAGCTCTGTTGTGACTACAGTGTACTAAAACATCCTCATTATAACTTTTTTTTGTTTTCCAATAAGTGCCATGTGAAAGGCACTGGGACTCAAAGCAATTAATGTACTTCACAAACAGTTATGCAACTATGGGACTGATTAAAACACATTTCCTTTAATTTCATGATATGCAGACGTAAAGAAATGGAAATGAAGCACTGCACAACAAGAATATTTTCTTATTCTTGTGCAGTTTGGAAGCAACTAGACTGAAATGTGAACCATAAACTCATCTCTTTGCCATGTTTATATTCAAAGTTCCATTATCAAACTGTTGATTGCTGCTGTGTTGTACTAATGAGTTTGAATGTTTAATGCACAACAAGCAATTTGAAACTTGCCTCTATGCAAGTGAGAGATGCTTCTTTCTGAAAAAAATATACAATATAAATATTGATAAACTTTAATATTTTTTTATTAAAGAACCACAAATGTTCAGGTAGCATTTTATTTGGGGACTAGTAATATTTCTGTACTGATTCTCATACATTTTGTCTCCCATCTGCATATAAACTATTCACTTAAATATGCAAAAATAATAAACATTCAGAGAACTGTTAAAAAGCAGTTAGCAAAAGGACATGGATGTTAATTAATTCCAAAAATTCTGAAATCTTTTAGGGCTCACATCCAGTAGCTAAAGCAATATAATTATATTGTTATATTATATATAACTGAATGGCATAAAAAGCTTTATATAGTTACTAGCAGTTTAAGAGACTTTTAACTGTTTAACAGACTCTTTTGATGGAAAGTAAAATAAACGACAAGGTTAGCACAACACATTTATCAATGCAAAATGTATATGCCTGCTGACAGATTTCTGATCAGATTGAGCAGGACCAAACAAAAAAAGTAATATTTTCCTCAATGGCTAAAACAAAAAAAAATATTTCCAAAGACTGATTAGTTTTTTTTCTACACTGACATATAGTGAATGACACAGACACAACAAATGCATCTTGTGGAGTTACTATGAAGGGAGAAGCTCTAATTATTAAAGGATTCTTGTGTTCCTGGTTTATACTGTACGAGTTTGAATTTGTGTACTGGTATATATGCAATTTTATGCCTAATATTTATTGCTTACAATTCCTGTTAACACACAGGGTGAAGAATAGGTAATACAACTGAGAAAGACAAAAAAATAAGATATCTGACCAAGAGAACATGAAGCTGCTACACGATGCTTTCTTGGAAAGTCAGTTATACACAGTGACTTAAAAGGTTGTTACTGCAGTGAGCATGTTCAATCTAATGGCCACATACTGTAACAGTACTCAGCCATCTATGCAATCAGTTTTGAGACTCCCTCTCCTCGAGAGCTCAAGATAAGTATTTGGTTGTGAAATCTTTACAGACAAACAGGTTTCTGATCAAACTGACTTGTGGGAAAAACTGACTCTGCACCTACTGGGCAGGAAATTTCACACCAGTGTATTAATACGGTGACAAGGGACACTGGACTGTAAAAAGTTGTTTTTTGTTATATGTTCAACTGAGGTGCCAAAAACACATTTTTAAAATCACTTTATTTATCAGAGCAATGTGTAGTATTTAATGAAAAAGCCATATCATACTTACACCTATGGCCCAAATAGAGGACATGTATTATACTGTATACATGAGCAGTAATGTGCTCATTTTATTCCACCAGAGCCTATAAATCCTAAAACAATTCCAGACATAAAAATATGCTTTTTTTGTATAAATGACATTTTATAGGTTTAAATGGATCTTTAGAAAACACACATGGAACTTTTTTTCCCTTTGTCCTTTGTGGCTACCTAATGGCCTTTGCTAATGACTATAAATTGCCTGGATATAGACTCTTTAGAGCCCCACAGGACAGAGCAATGATTTAGAACTTTCTTTATTTAATTATGGTCCTGTCTCCTGCCCTTTAGGTGTCCTCTGGTCTCTCCAGACCACAGGAATAAAGTCTTTCATTCCTTATGGCTTTGAAAACAAATATTTTTGTTTTAGGAGACAAATTCAAACATCATATCACTAAAAGTGTACAACATAAATAAATATAAATTATAAAGTAAAAGTGTTTCATGTACAATTAATGTTATTTTTCCATGAACAGACAAATCACAGCTGTAAAGGACTGTGCAATGCATACAGTGTAAATTTGTTTTGGTTTATTTTAAAGATTAATGTTTTCAAGGTTGATTACTGGTGTTGTTTGCCACATACATGAGGAGGATAACACAGACTTCCCTGTTCTTGAATGTAGTTCTTTATGTGTATATGGTTTGTAAATAATATTAGTTAAACTAGTTATTATTATATCTTACTGTATATTTCAGTCTACTGATGGTAGTAATAAACATTCTCACCATGGTTTCCATTATTATATGCCTCACTCTATGTGTCAAGTCCAGAAATATTTTTCTAAGACCTAAATCAATAAAATACTGCTACTGCTACAGTACATAAAAAATATAAGAAAAGTCTCAAAATTCTACAAACTGTAGGAGTTGATGAAGTCCTAATTAGAAGATAAAAAGTGCCAATAAGGATAATAAAGTCCTATATGAGTTTTATTTTTTATTTTGTTTTCCTTGTGACATCAAAGCTAACAATCATGGTTAAAATTTGATTAGGTAAAGGCATGTTTATGTTAGAACAGTGAAAAGCAGAGCTCGCAAATGTTTTTGCTATGACAAATCTCCATAGTTTACATTAACATGTGAGCTCACAGTCCAAGAAAACCCTTCCCGCACCACATTATTGTTATTAATGCATGAAAACATCCAAACTGAAAGAGCAATAATTTATTTACCACCAGATCCCCCTCTTTTTACCACTTTATTTGTTGAACCATTTGTAGCAAATCCTGTTATTCAAGTTTTGTATTTAGTCTGCAAATGTTATTCATGCTACAGTATGACCTGTCTTATTGAATTTCTCATGATATAAAACCACTCTTTTTCACATTTTGTCTGTGGCAAAACCTCCACCTCATCTACACATTTGCAGCTACCCCTTAGTCACTTTTCACTCTGCAGGGGGTCCTAAAATATGTTCTTCTCAGTGTAATATCTGATATAGTACATCTCCAATACAAATGGTGATACACAATAGTGCAAAACACTTCTGTTATCAGTGCAACCACTAAGTTAAGTTAAAATTTGTGCTAACAAGGTGCTTTTGTGCGTATCTTATTTTTATTTTTTATTTTTATGTTGTATTAATATTAATACAATAATCTTTAATGATTTTCAGAATTGTTATTGTGCTATTTGTACTGGATTTTTTTTCAGTGTCAATTTAAAAATGTCCCCTTAGTTACATGATTCCATATTTATATTCCATATGTAGTGGATGTAAAGAAGTAGTACAGATTAGTACAGATTAAGTGTTATAGTTTAATAATAATAATAATAATATTCTGGACACTACACTGAAAGTGCTTTACAAGTAATAGGGGGGTAATTACAGGTTAGTTAATTAGTAAACATTACATCTAATGCAAACACATGCTACCTATAGATTTTCTTTGTGGAGCATGAAGCTAAATCTGGAATGCTGACTTATACTGTTGTTCAGAGAATTTATCCTACCACAGACACGAGTTTTGACATGTATTTTGAATGGCTGCATCTGTATCTTATGTTCAGTGCGTTGCATTTTTTTAATTCTATTCACAGTTATTTTGTAATATTAACAGTTACGAAATTGTTACTACCCTTAACTTTAAAAACTTTTCAGGATAATTCTGTAGCTCTAGCCTGCCTCTACAGGGATTAGATCACAGTTGCTTGCAGGCTCAGAGCAATGCAGGGTCACTACCTGCTCACTAGAATAAACTCTGGTATGCAACAAGACTGGGTATTTTGTTGCGGTAGAATCCTACACTGACATAGACATCTATGACATCTATGTCTAGTCACCTCAAGTTCGCCTTTCCATTCCT
Organism: Atractosteus spatula; assembly: GCF_055471065.1. Taxonomy (NCBI): domain Eukaryota; kingdom Metazoa; phylum Chordata; class Actinopteri; order Semionotiformes; family Lepisosteidae; genus Atractosteus; species Atractosteus spatula. The sequence continues at coordinate 44,940,055 of NC_142709.1, read as the reverse complement.
ACTACTGACAACACACTCTTTTTAAGTTTTCAACTGCCTATAGCAGTGGTTCTCAAACTTTTTGGACTAAGTACCACCCCTAATCCAACCAAAGCATCCAAGTACCACCTACAAGTCATCAGCTTGTAGCGGCGAGGCTTAATAATAAGGCAGAATTAAGTGTTTCTGAGCTTCCCAAATGAGGCCCCATTTCTCTGTTCATTTCTGTGGTGCAGCCACAGAGAGACCATTAGTGCAGGGTGATTTAAGGTTTCCTAGGACAGCTCCCAAAGGGGGATGCACTTAGCTAAGTCTGGCTATCATGATCAATGGTCATCCACTGGCGCCTATCTGTCTAGGGAGTGCCAGATGGACATCTGGACTGCATTACTAAGTGTCAGGACTAAGTGACTCATATCTCACCTTGATCAACCAATCAGGGACTGGTAGGGCCGAGTAACCCACGTGGGACTCTGATGCCCGTGGAACTTTCAGCCAATCAGCGAGCTGAAGTTCCTCCAGGTAAAAACAGGCAACACAGAGGGCCTGGAGATTCAGAAGGGGAGATTCAGTAAGATTCTGGAGAGGATTCTGTGGACTGTTCTAAAGGGAATTCAAAGGAGAATTCCAGGGCAGGACAGCCCAGGAGCAGAAGGCTCCCAAGGGCAGGACATTCTCGCAGCGCGCCTCCTGACCATCCTGAGACTCAGCCCGGACAACCACGGAACGGCCAGTGTGTCCGAGTGCCAGAACTTTCCTTTGTTCTAAGAGTCTAGAGTGGAGGTTGCCAGAGAGTAACCAGCAGCAGGCCTCGTGAACAGGTCGGAACTGTGGACAGCTGAATCACTATTCAGAACTAGCGCTTCATCAGGAACTAACCGGTCCCCTTCCTGACTTGCTGGGATCCACAGTCATCTTTTCTCCTGTGCACAAACTTTGCTAGTTAAAGCCAACACTAACTAGCTGGTCAGTGAGCATCAGCAGCGCACCGTCGCAAGCCGCACAGCACAGCCTGGCACGGAGCCAGAGAGCGCGGATTGGACAGCAACAAGCCTGCAGCTGATTGTTTGTGCCTGCAGGAAATCTGAATCCCCAGAAATTGGATGAGTATTCAACTTCAATGCATTACAGCTCGAGAATTCAATTGTTATCCCAACCAGTTGATATCAATTTAATTCCTAAGAGTTATGTACTTGTTTTGAGTATCTAATGTAGAAGTTATAACCAAATTCATTTATGAAACGGTCTTAATGAATGATATACTGAACGTATGTCCTCTTGATATGTGTAACACTTCGTAACTGATTGAATATATATCTTTTGTATTCTGATAACCCTCTCGATAAGATCTGTTAGGTTTAAGGCATATTCTATGTATTAATAAATGTATCCTCGTGTATTAGTACCTGTGTGTGTGCGTTGTTTGAGTTATGTCGCATGGTTGGATTCTAAAGCCATCAAAAGAATCAACTTTGTGATTTACTGCTACAATTGATAATTGTCTCAGTAAATGCCCAAACCCTACAGAACTGGTGCCTTCAGAGAGCCACAACGTTACATATTTGGCGTCCCTGAACGGCTATGAAACACTACAAGCTCATAGGAACCCCAGTAATTCTCAATGACCAACATGAGCGCGTGTGCACACACACTCACACATACATATAATAAATATTATAATAATAAACTTTGTTTGATATAAAAAAATGTGGCTTCTCAAAGTGTTTTACAGAAAAAAAACAACAAATAAAAATAAAAAAGCACCATTTCAGTGAGGGGGTGAGCCTGTTTAGTCGAGCAAAGCAGATGTGAATTAATTTTTCGAGCCTTGATACAATTCACAACAGAGTCTAATAGATTTTAAATCGTCAGGCATTTTCTTGATGGCAAAGGTCTCGCGGTGGATGTTGCAATGCATCCATTAATTTCTGGAGCAACCTCTCTAATTCGTGCAACTACACCGCTGTGTCGGCTTGTCATTGCTCTAGCACCGTCTGTACAAACTCCAACACATTTTATGTCGATGCCATTCTCTTCGATAAATTCATTCAGAAGCTGAAATACTCTCCTGTAGTTCTTGTGGGTAGCGGCTTACAGAACAGAAAGTTCTTACGGGACGTACCCTCAAACTCGTATCTAACGTAAACAAGCAAATTGGCCAAATCAACTACAGACTCATCTAATTGCAGTGAAAAACATCTGCTCATCTTAACGCGCTCTGTCAGCGTACTTTTGATATAATCCTTCATTTCAATAATTCTATGAATGACTGTGTCTTTCAGGGGGGGCAGCAGGTCGAGCTGTTCAGCAGCTTTTTCTCCACACATAATAGTGTGGGGCTTACCTGCTTTAGCAATCCGCAAGCTTGCATTTTTCCACGTTTCCGTTTTTATTTCAGTGTTTATTTTATTTCATGCACATGGGAGAGAAACACAGAGACGCTCGGTGTATTTTTCTCAAATTAACTTAGAACAGTTCTTAAATATTTTTCTGTTATTTTTCACGCTTTCCTGTGCTCACAAGATTACCAGCGTTCGTAGCACCCATTTCTATGCATTCCTGTGTTTAGAACGTTGGCATTGTTCCAAAATCACGCACATTCTCTTACCTCCCTATTTGCTGGAGATACAGTAGCTTTTTTAAATACAATTGGTCACTTGCGTCCGTAGCACGCATTCCTATAGAGTGGTATAGAATTACAGAGTGACACTCTTGTGTCCACTGAAGTATTAGCGCGCACTGTATCGTAGTACGTAGGCTGCGTATTCGACACGTATAAAAATACAAAATATGAAAACCCGTCCCGATTTTTCAGCGCACACAACACAGTTCCAGGGTCTTTTGGCGTACCACCTGGCGGCACGCCACGTACCACTGCAGGTACGCGTACCACAGTTTGAGAACCACTGGCCTATAGGATACAAAGCATCATTATTCATTTAACTCATAGTCTCCCTTTTCTGTCTATCAACACACTGTGCCACAATCTTTTTTTTTAATTTATCTTCCCGTTTATCCACTCTCTGTAAGAAAATAAAGGATTTTTAATAAAGGAAAGTATGTGGAAGAGCATTTAAAACTGAGAGCAGGAGGCACTTCTTTACACAAAAGTTTGAGGGAGTGTGGAACAAGCTACCAGCCATGTTATTGAAGCCAGTGCCCTGCTTTCTTTCAAGAAATGGCTAGATGAGATCCTTGAATTAATTAATTACTATCAAATGGGCCACCTTTGCCAAATGACCTTTCTTGTTTGTAACCTTTCTTTTGTTCTTATGTCCTAATTCTATTGGTTCTGTCAATACTCACATAATAGATGCTAATTTTTTTTCAGTTGCTCTTAAATCCCCAAACCCACACACCTCTGCCTTGTATTCAGTGCTACAATAATTGTTATTCTGTTTGTTTTCTTTGTTCCTGCTTTAGATGGAGGCACTTGTGGCAGTCCCCTCTTTCTACTGTGAGGGAAGCAGGTGTGTAATAATAGAAGTACTGTGGAAGGCTTTGTTGTTTTGGAGAAAAACATCTGTGCTCTCACAGCTAAAACTAATGCAATGCTGACACCCATCTATCTGTTTTCCACAAACCTACCAGTATATTTGTAGATTGTGGGAGGAAACTGGAGCAGCTGGAAAAGACCCACACAGACACAGGAAGAACATACAAACTCCATGCAGATGGCATCCTAGGAATTGAACCCTGGGCCCTAGCACTGTGAGGCAGCAGTGATAACCACTGCACTAGAGAAATGTAAAAATGTTGGATTGTTGAAAAGATTAAGGTACAAGGAAACCCATGATTAACATTTAACTTTGTAGAACTGAATTCTGTCTTATTTGGATGTATAACTGGGTGATATTCAACTCAGTTTCTGAGTTATATCAGGTATGGGGTATATTTCAAGGTATATTTGTGATTTTTCTGCATGTCTCCAAACAAAATATGTCAACAACACACACACAGCATTATTTTATATATTTAGTATCTGAGCATACAAAAGGGGTGCACCTGCCATGTTCATGCTTAATTTAAATATTTTAAAGTTTCCTTATATACAAAATACTGCAATATAAATATTTTAATTTTTGTATTTTTAAGTATATGAAAGTATTTTTAAGTATCACCACTCCTGTCTGAGTAGTATTGCTCAAATGATTTCCAAACTGCAGTATCACCCCATAACCATTTATTGAAAGGTTTTAACCTTTTGCGTTTGTCAGAACAATCTTTTCCCCTCTCCAATATGCAAAACTTTCCAACCTACTCCAATGATGTGGCGCTGCAAACTTATTTTTTTGAGCACGTTAGTCAGGATTTAATCAATAGTCCGTTCCAAAAATTTATATTCCAACATTTCTGATTTAATCCTGTAGATGTCAGCACTAGCAAACGTAAACCCACTTTTAATCCTAGTATCTTTTAGTAGGCACTTCCTTATGCTAAATGAGATGCACAGGACTCATATTGTTTTACAAATTTTGGCAGGACTGGGTATTTGCCCCAATACTGGAGTTTAGGGAATCTAGTAAGTTTATACTGTATTAAATATCAATGCCAGTCACATGTCTTACTAGAAATATCACAGTATTTACAGTTACAGATAGCAAGACAAAATAAATAAGAAGTGATGTATTACTGTCAAAACTGAAAATGGAATTATTATAAATATAATAGGATAACACAACTATTAATTAGAGTATGCATGCAAAACGAGTAATTTACCAAGTGGAAGTGAAGAACAGAAGAAGAATAAAGTTAAAGGCAATCAAACAATGTAGACTCTATTGAATATCAGACATACAAACAACAAAAAAACAATTTACAGCAATTATTCCACAAAATGAAATATTTAACAGAGATAACTCAAAGTATTTAGGGATGGAATGGAACTTAGTAACAGAAAATCATTATTGTAATAGTTTCTTTTGAATGAAACCCAATTCCTTATTTCAGTTTTACCTTACATTATAACACAATTCTCTTCCCCTCAATGGAAACAGAGGGTATAGATGTAGCTTGATATTCTATTATATAATTTAATTTTATGCCATTTCTTAGGGTAAATATTTTGTGGCATAGTGTCTGGCTGCATTTTCATTTTCATTTCCTCTCTGATGTTTTTTTTTCCACACTGCTCAAATTATACCTTGGTGCACCGAAGTACAATCTATCAGTAGTTTAAATTATTAATAAAAATCACTCCTGATTACACATTATAGAATTGCCATAAGTTGCCAATTTGTAATTCCAGGTCACATAAATTCACATAAGAGAAAGCATTTCTCTTTTCTTTTTACTTTAAGATATTTAGGGAATTAGCAGAGGAAGAATTAAACTTGCATAAAGGGTTCAAATGTTTGTAAAGGATAAAAACTTCATACAACCAAAATAACTACCCTTACCACAGGAACTTTTATTACAAGTTGTTTCTATACAATCAGATCAGGCTATTATTCACACCACAGAACACTAGAATCTTTTGTTCCTGCTTGCCTTATAATACAGCTGTAAACGTGACTTAAACCATGGATGCCTTACACTGCTTTTGATCTCTGTGGGAGTATGCCTCCACCAATGCATTTTGCAATGAACGAGAAATTCTAAATCAGTAAAGATAATTTTCTAAGAACTATTTATTCAAATAGTGCCTGTTTCTCACACAGATTTGAAAGTATGATTCCCCATGTTTAAAAAGCCTTTTTCTTTAACTACTGTCTTGTGGAGCTGCAATTGTCTCTTGGGTGCTGTAATTTATTCCATTAATGCTTGAATCAAAAAATGTCCTAAACCTATTATGTGGACAGGTCCTGTGTGATATCTGATCGATATGATAAATAAATGTCATGCACTCAACAGCACTGTGTTTCTATAACTCATTTTTTTGTGCTAAGAGGCCCCTTAGGGAGCAACAATAATTAGCTCTACTGAGAAATACAGAGCACCTTCATTACAGTGTGTTTACAGCAACAGCTTTGTGAGGCAGCACTGACACAGAACAATAAAGAACATAAAGGTTCCAAATGAAAGAAGGCCATTCTGCTCATCTAACTTGTTTGGTTTGTTGTAGTTATTTGATCAGAGAATCTAATTTCTTTCTCCCTTCTTTAAAAGAGCTAGGGTATAGGCTTCAAGTTCATGGCTGTGTAGCTTGTCTCTTTTTCTTAGAAAATGAAGGTAACGTTCACATTTACTAGATTAATATTTTGAGATTTAGTTTAGTTTGGGTATGTAGATTAAGGCACAGGGAAACCCATGATAAGCAACATTTTTTGAGAATTCTGTCTTATTTGGACATATTGTACAGTATAACCAACACACATCCAGAAATGCAATTTCTGAATTCCAGTATTTCAAGATATACAGCATTTGTGAATATTCTGCATGTTCTCAAATCAAAAAGTCTACAATTCACACAAACCCACACTCTCTCATACTCACACCAGGCCAATTTTCTCAGAAGCCAATTAAATTACCAGTATCCTTTTGGACTGTGGGAAGCAAACAGAATACCTGGAACAAACCCACATGAACACGGGGAGAACTTACAAACTCCACACAAATAGCAACCAAGGTCTCTAAACGAACTCAGGGCTCTAGTGCTGCAAGGTAGCAATGCTTACCACTATACAAGCATGCCACCACACTATCTTTAATGTATATATTTAGTATTTCAGCAGGTATTCACATATCATATGTGTCATGGATGTCTGAAGGACGAACCGTGGAATGGCAGGAGAGCGATAAAGACCCTATGCGTAGCGGCGAGATGGGGGTTAGCCCGGGCTCAACTGGTCAGGAAATGCCATCTAGAAACCTATGCCCTCAGGCCACGGACAGGAGTGACCTGGTGCTAGGTGGGTCTCAGGACATTCGAACGTCAATGCTGAGCGAGGAGCAGAGCAGAAACAGGAAGTAAATAGACTACATAACGACACACCAGAAAGACATGAATCATCACAGGGAACTAGGAACAGGACAGAAGTAGAGCGCCCTCTAGGTGTACTGGGCGTCACAAAATGCCTGTGTAATATAAATATATAAAGGTTTCTATATATGCTATATACTATATAATATTATAACATGAATATTATAATTCTCAACTAAAAAGTCAGATGACTTATTCGATATTACTATTGAAATATTATTACTATAATATTACAGAATGGCCAAATTACCTTACTTTACCTTTTCATTAATGTGAAGAATCTTGCTGAGTCATACCTGGAGATATCTGCAAGCAATAAACAAAAACATTAAGAAAACTGTGAATGTATCGTGTAATGTTCTCTTTTTTGCTTATACTGTATAACCCTGTTAATAATCCAAAAGACAAAGTGAATGTAAAAGTACCCATTGCATATTTATGATGCCTTAAGCACTTGTTTTGCTTCAAGATAGAAGCCAAAATCTAGAATAAATGAAGAATATAAAGCTCTACTCTCTAATGAATCCATCTTTTTGGAATGAAAAGACCACCAACTGGCAATCCCCTCACCACGATCCCACTGTAATATTCGTTTTCATAATATGTACCAAAGACAATAATGTGGATTTCAAAAGTTGCGTTATTTATCATGTTAATGTTAGTTCACAAGGTTGTGTTCTGTTGCTCATTGTGCATTTTAGGTGGCTGCTGTCTGACTCAAGCAGCTACCAGAGATTTTTTTGTCTCATTTTCATGACCTGAAAATCAGTAAGTTAGACAACAAAAACATTGCGTCTGGGACCACATTAGAAAAGTTACAATCTTGCTTAACTGAAAGCTAATGGGTAGCCAAGGTTATTCAGGGTCATCACAGTGTCATGACATAGCAAGATGAAGGCATTAACTTAACTCTACCATTATCCTTAATATTGGAGTGAGGAAAAACTGTGGGTAAAGACAGAGAAAAAATATAATAATAAGGACCAAATGTCATCCTTATGGTGAAAAGAAACAGTATTATTTTGCTCTCTTTTGTTTGTCAATTTTCAGGCTATCAGGCTATATTTCAGCTATCTTGGGATTATGTATTACCATCATTCAGACTGTTCCTGATAAATAAACAATCAGATTATTGGTTTTAGTTATTTAGTTATTTGGAGTTCATAATGTGATTTTTAAAAATCACAAGTGTAAAAATCTTTGGCTTTGGAAAAGTGCACAGTATGAATTTTGTCTATGCCCTCTGTGACTGTCTAATGGCTTTTGCTGATTACTCTAATTGCCTCTAAGGTACAGTGTTTAGAGCCCCATGGGACTCAGAAATGACTTAAAACTATTTAATATAGGTCCTTAGTCCTGTCTTTAGTTTAAGTTCAGATTGGGTAAGTGTGCCTTGTTCTTCATCATAATAGAGCAATATAGTCTTTCCTGCTTTCTGTCTTTGAGAAGAAATTCATTTTTAGAATGAACCACTGAACCTGCATAGACATCATTTAGACAATGTATGGGTTTCAACTGTTTATATATTATAAGTGCAAATGTGCAGTTGTTCAAATTGCCATGTTGTATAAATGATGCAGATACACATGTAAATGTGCATTACCATACTTCACACAGCTGATTAATTGTGATGGCATTTTTTTCTGTGCTATTTGTTTTGCATCTCTCAGAGTATTGTTTGCAAAACTAAATGCATGCAGACGAATTTATGCTTATGGATATGAAAACCTATCAATAAGTCTCATTATGTCTCAGTATGATTAAACTGTTCTACTTTGCTTTCAATTTAGCTTAATTATGAAGCTGAATGTTTTGAAAAAATAACTTATTAAGCTAATGGGAGAAGTGCTTGCAAGCAATACAACTTTAAAGGGTGGGACTGAACATCACTGCCATCTATCAGCACCATAATAAACTACTGTCTGATGTTAATTTAAAAAATAGTATTGAACGGACAGTATTGTAGATCTAATCCAGTAGGTCCTTTGCATTGACTTCTTCAGTGTCTTATATTATTAAAATTGGTCGATAAGTATTGATTTAAGAAGGGGGCCTGCAATAAACAATGAAAGCGATTTATATACTTAGATATGTAACAAAATTGTAATTTACTGTGTATCCTGGCATCAATTGTTTTTAAAAGGAAAAGTGCAGTGGTTATAAAAGTTTGCCATTTACAAATATGCCAGTGAAAATGTGAAATGTTAAAGACATCTCCATGACTATAATAATAAGGGATTGCAGAACAAGAAGACTGCCATACTGATTGATCGCTGTGTGTCTAGAAAATTACCTTTCTGAAGAAAGAAAACCATCTCACCCAACATACAGTCAGTATATGTCAATCTACTCTTGGGATCTGGCCAAGAACAGAGAGTTTCTGTTATGGATTTTGGGTTAGAGGCAATTACCATTGTCTAAGCAGGATTATGGGTAAATAGCAAATGTACAACAGTTTCATACGTAAAAGGGAATATTTAAAAAATATTTTTTAAATAACATTTTCATCCTTGTTTTCCATGTCAAGGTCACCTGAATTCAATCAGAATCTACCTCTTCTTTTAGTGTTTAAAACTCGAAAAATCATTTTTTGGTGGTGGAGACCATTAATTGATTGTTTACATGGATAATCGTGGTAATCACAAAATACTTCAAATGACTAATTCATTAAAATGCATTTTTAATATTAATCCATGTTTCATGATTTAATTATGGTTCTTTTCTTTAGAGGTAAACATTTGTATACTTAAATGAAAGATTAACTTGAAAAAAATGTTTTTTCCTTAGGAGAGTTGCCAGCAAACAATTAAGGCAAACATTAAACCAACAATCTATTTTGTATCTGTTTGTGAATACAGTGTTAAATCAATATTTCAAACTTCAGGTGGCAGAGAGAGTAATTTCACTTGAATTTTTTTTTTCCTGAATTGGAGAAACTAACCTATATACAGTGAAGTTCCTAAAGTAACACATCACTGCATAACAATTTAATTTTATAATCCTTTAACACTGCTTGTTTGATGAGTACATATTTAACCTATGGCATTTTTAATTGTTAAAATGTCAGTTTTTTCCAATGCTGATGTTCTTCCATCTTTCATGTATTTCAGGATAATTTCTCAGTATTATCTGTGATTTTTAAAAAAACCATGGATGACACAAACCAAACAGGAGCTATGGTCACAGAATTCATTATTGTTGGTTTCCCGGGATTTCAAGACCCAGAGAGCAAGGCCATCCTTTTTACCATCTTCCTCACAGTGTATCTCATAATTATATTGGGCAATCTTCTTCTTATTGGCATATTTGCAGCAGACTCAGGCCTACACACCCCCATGTATATGACAATGTGCAGCCTGGCCATCATTGACATTACCCTTCCTACATGTACTGTACCTACAATGTTAAATGTATTCAGGTCTACATCTTATGCTATCCCATTACGAGCTTGTTTTACCCAAGCGTATTTCTTTCTGGCACTGGGCACTGTGGAATGCTTCATCCTGTTGATTATGGCTTTTGACAGATATGTGGCCATCTGCCACCCACTGCACTACACCTCCAAAATGAGCCTCAAATTTACTTTGAAACTTATTACTCTCTGCTTTCTGGGAGGATTCCTGTGCCCAATACCTGCTATTAGTTTAGGGATGACAAAGCCATACTGTGGACCCAACAAGGTTTTGCAGTGCTTCTGTGATTATTCTGGAGTGCTACGCTTGGCTTGTGCAGACATTGTCTTGACCAGCTATGTGTCTTTATCTGTTGCCATGTGTGTGTTACTGATCCCCATCTTCATCATCCTGCTATCCTATCTGAAAATTGTTAAGGCAGTGCTCAAGATTGCCAGTCCAGAGGGGAGGATCAAAACCTTCTCCACATGTGTGTCTCACCTGCTGGTCATTTCTGTGTACTTCCTTACTTTGACAGGTGTCTACATCTCCTACAGGATTCCTGGGACCTCAGTGGACATGCGCATCATGGCGTCACTATTTCAAAATGTTTTCCCTCCGGTCATGAATCCAATAATTTACTGTCTGAGAACAAAAGAAATCAGGGTCAGTTTGATAAGAACCCTGAAAAAGACAAAGATTTTACCTAGCAGCTGGTGAAAAAATGTAACCCCTTAAGTCATAATGCCAGTTAGTGATCAAAATATAGTAATGTTCAGCTTTTAATTGATCTTCATAACCATCAGCTGTGAAAGTATGAGTCTTTGACAGTGTTTTTTGGATCTTTACAGAATAAAAAAAAGACTTTACATAACACTGACAAGGTCTTTGCAGATTGGTGCATAATATACACGCTCATATATGAGCCTGTTAAGATTTGGGGGCAACATCAGTATGCTAGTTAAAAAGTGATAAGGAGAAAAATTATATTTAATCAGTTATGTGAAACATGGTATTTTTCTTTAATTTTTCTTTATATTCTGAAATTGTCTTCTTAACCTAAGATCCTATATATATATTTAGGTTGAATAATGTGTATTTATATAACAAGCATCAACAAAAACTCAACATTTATAATTGCAAAAAAATCACATAATTTTACTGAACATGTATGATATTGTAAATGTTAGAAATATTTGTCACCCTGCAGTAGGCCTTTTAATGTAATAATGCTGTAGTGTGTGTGCAGCATCAAAAGCAATACAAGCTATAAAAATGTGACATATGCTGTCCAACATGCGTGTCTTGAGGATTCTAAAAAGGATGTAAAAAGGAATAATAAATAAAACTGGACAATCATTTTCCTTTTCATTGTCCTCTGAGTTACACATTGTCCCTGCTCATCCCACACATGTAAAGGGGTCTGGTCTTTTTTTGTAGTTAGTGTGGAATATTCCTTTTCATTGTTTTCTGAACACTCAATATCTGGTGACAGTAATTATCATATTATTGTCTTTCAAGAAAGCTGTTGATTTATTATTTTCCCTAATATTGTCATTTGAAGATGACCCCACAGGATGGGCCAAAAATAAAGGTTCAGGACTTTATCAATGTAGAGCATTTAGTTTTGTATTAATAGCTACAGGTAATAAGAGTTCCATGGTAACCAGAAGTGTGTTACACATACTGTACCATAACACTTAAAGCATCCAATCAATTGCCAGGTCTGTTGTGTGAATCAATATTTAAAATCCATATACTTTCTTTATATCTAAAACATATACAGTGGTGTGAAAAAGTGTTTGCCCCCTTCCTGATTTCTTATTTTTTTGCATGTTTGTCACACTGAAATGTTTCAGTTCATCAAACAAATTGAAATATTAGACAAAGATAACACAAGTAAACACAAAATGCAGTTTTTAAATGAAGGTTTTTATTATTAAAGGAAAAAAAAATCCAAACCTATATGGCCCTGTGTGAAAAAGTGATTGCCCCCTAAACCTAATAACTGGTTGGGCCACCCTTAGCAGCAACAACTGCAATCAAGCGTTTGCGATAACTGGCAATGAGTCTTTTACAGCTCTGTGGAGGAATTTTGGCCCACTCATCTTTGCAGAAGTGTTGTAATTCAGCCACATTGGAGGGTTTTCGAGCCTTAACCGCTTTTTTAAGGTCATGCCACAACATCTCAATCGGATTCAGGTCAGGACTTTGACTAGGCCACTACAAAGTCTTCATTTTGTTTTTCTTAAGCCATTCAGAGGTGTACTTGTTGGTGTGTTTTGGATCATTGTCCTGCTGCAGAACCCAAGTGCGCTTCAGCTTGAGGTCACGAACAGATGGCCGGACATTCTCCTTCAGGATTTTTTGGTAGACAGCAGAATTCATGGTTCCATTTACGACAGCAAGTCTTCCAGGTCCTGAAGCAGCAAAACAGCCCCAGACCATCACACTACCACCACCATATTTTACTGTTGGTATGATGTTCCTTTTCTGAAATGCTGTGTTACTTTTACGCCAGATGTAATGGGACACACACCTTCCAAAAAGTTCAACTTTTGTCTCGTCAGTCCACAGAGTATTTTCCCAAAAGTCTTGGGGATCATCAAGATGCTTTCTGGCAAAACTGAGACGAGCCTTTATGTTCTTTTTGCTCAGCAGTGGTTTTCGTCTTGGAACTCTGCCATGCAGGCCATTTTTGCCCAGTCTCTTTCTTATGGTGGAGTCATGAACACTGACCTTAACTGAGGCAAGTGAAGCCTGCAGTTCTTTGGATGTTGTTGTGGGGTTTTTTGTGACCTCTTGGATGAGTCGTCGCTGCGCTCTTGGGGTTATTTTGGTCGGCCGGCCACTCCTGGGAAGGTTCACCACTGTTCCATGTTTTTGCCATTTGTGGATAATGGCTCTCACTGTGGTTCGCTGGAGTCCCAAAGCTTTAGAAATGGCTTTATAACCTTTTTCAGACTGATAAATCTCAATTACTCTGTTTCTCATTTGTTCCTGAATTTCTTTGGATCGCAGCATGATGTCTAGCTTTTGAGGATCTTTTGGTCTACTTCACTTTGTCAGGCAGGTCCTATTTAAGTGATTTCTTGACTGAGAACAGGTGTGGCAGTAATCACGCTTGGGTGTGGCTAGAGAAATTGAACTCAGCTTTCCAAAGATGTGATAAACCACAGTTGATTTATGTTTTAACGGGGGGGGCAATCACTTTTTCACACAGGGCCATGTAGGTTTGGATTTTTTTTTCCCTTAATAATAAAAACCTTCATTTTAAAACTGCATTTTGTGTTTACTTGTGTTATCTTTGTCTAATATTTCAATTTGTTTGATGATCTGAAACATTTCAGTGTGACAAACATGCAAAAAAATAAGAAATCAGGAAGGGGGCAAACACTTTTTCACACCACTGTATGTGTAAGTATAGTGATTAATTTCTGTTGCTGCTCAGTATATTAGGTATATTGGGTGTAAGGCAGGATGTACAGTGTCAGGCAAAGTTGTCACTCATATTGTAAATATTTTTTTTTGTATTATGTATGTGTTGTGTGTTCTTGAGTGTGTCAGTTTTCAGTAAGTAAATATTTGTAGTAAGTTAATACTTGTTCATTTCTCCACAAACAAATTACTCATGGAAGTTTAAAGAAATCTCACCTAGCATTTCATCATCATCATAAGAAAATTGGTTTTATACATTGTTTTTATTCATGCTTGCATTATAATTGATTTTTTTTTTCTATTTAATTATACTTTCATATTTCTGTTTACTTTTGTCAAACCTACAAATATTGTGTTGTTTAAATGTGACACTAAAATGGGATTAATCAGCTAAAATGGGAGAATTTTAGTTGTAAAGAGACACTAATGAAGGAATACACTCCAGGACATATTAGACAAGTGTAGCAGAAGTCAATCCCAATGTCAAAGATGAATCATTGACTACAAAAAAGAACTCAAAGCAGTTGCCAAAAGAAAAGTGCAGAAATAGAATACCACTGTCAGTTCCTCCTTCTCCCCATTCTTAATGAACAACAAAAAGAAAACAAATCCTCCAGAGACATAATGAAATAGGTGGAGGGAGATCTTTCTTTCACCTCAGAAATATGGCTAGACTGCGCCCTATGTTATTACTAACTGTGGCTGAAAAGCTGATCAACACATTTGTCTTCTCATGAATTGACTACACTAATGCTCTACTCGCCGGGGTATCTTAATCCACATTGAACAAACTCCAGTATGTCCAAAATTCGGCAGCCAGAATCCTGACCAGGTCTAGTGCAAGTGATCACATTGCTCCTATCCTGGAATCCTTGCACTGGCTTCCTGTCAACTTTCGTGTTGACTTTAAAAACTTCATGCTCACCTGTAAGGCTCTGCATGACTTGGCACCTCAGTACCTGTCTGAACTATTATTGCCCTACCCTCCATCTCGCAACCTTTGCTCCTCTAATTCTGGTCTCCTAACTGTCCCCCAAGACCATTTACATTCTATGGGGTGTAGTGGCAGGGCTTTTAATAATACAAGAATTATGTTTGCTGGTCCCTTGCCAGTCTCTCTCTTCCTCATCTCAGTGGTGTTGGACATTGAAAGACCATTCCATGTGGTTCAGATTTAAGGTGTTTTTCTGTCTAATAGAGTTTCCTGATAAGGAACAACTCCCAGGACTGAGATTCTCCAGCCACCCTAATGAATGGTCATCTCTGGCGTCTTACTGTCTGGGAGATTCCTTGGGAAAGTCTCATCCCAGGTTGTTTACAACCCTAATGTCAGAGAGCATTATTACTCATCCTCCACCTCGATCAGCCAATCAGAAACTGGTAGGGCAGGGTAACCCCACATGGGTCTTGAACGCCCGCGAAACTTTCAAGCAATGAATGACCGTAGTTCCTCCAGAT
Organism: Atractosteus spatula; assembly: GCF_055471065.1. NCBI lineage: Eukaryota > Metazoa > Chordata > Actinopteri > Semionotiformes > Lepisosteidae > Atractosteus > Atractosteus spatula. Next base: position 44,924,866 of record NC_142709.1, on the reverse strand, counting down.
AAAACAGGCAGCACAAGGCCCAGTAGATGGCTCCTCCAGGACATTCTCAGACTCAGCTCGGACAATCACGTGATAGCCAGCGTGTCTGAATGCCAGGACTTGACTTTGTTCTAAGAGTCGAGACTGGAGGTCGCCCACACATAACCAAAGGATAACCAGACCCACAACACTGCAATTATCCCGGGGCAGATTTCAGAAAATGGGGCTAGTAGGATTAAGATACAAAGGAAAAGTCTCAGATTGGAACAAACAACAGTTAATGCAATCAACGGAAAAATTCAATTCAATTTATTTTTACATGGTGCCTTTCACAACAAGGTTGCCCCAAGGCGCTTAACTAAGCAAGTGACCATACATGTTTTGAATACAGAACAGAAAAGACCAGAAGACAACAGAGGAGAGGAACCAAAAACTCTGTAGTAAGGAGAAATAAAACCTCTAGGGTTCCAAGGTCAACTGGCCGCCCAACCCCTTTGGGTGCTATCTGGACATGTGGGGAGGAGAATGGGATAGTTTGGTCAGAACAGATGTATCTACCTGGTGGGCCAACACAGAGACACACAATGGCATGTACAGCAGCACCAGCAGCTATGGTTGCAGCAGGCTATGATGTAAGGCGTGAGTAGGCTAGGCTGAAGTAATAGGTTTTCAGTCTGGGTTTGAATACTGAGATTGACTCTGCATCCCGAACATGGGGTGGGAGACTGTTCCATAAGCTAGGGGCCCTGTAACAAAAGACTTTACCGCCATCGAATATGAAGACCTGCATTCTGTGATCTAAGCGGGCAACATGGATTGTATACATTAATAAGTTCCATTAGATAGACAGGTGCCTGACCTCTGAGAGCCTTAGAAGTAAGTAGTAGGATTTTGAAGTCTGCCCTATACCTGACAGGAAGCCAATAAAGAGAGCTAAGTATAGGTGTTATAAGGAATAAGATGGCTACATACGCAAAAAGGAACTCAAGAGCACTACCTGGACCAGAGTAAATCGATAGCACCAGGCAGTGGTGACCAGGGTTTTTTTATATTCCTGCCATCATAAACAGATTAAGGAAAAATATTTGTAAAAATCAATTGCGAGGGATAACAAGAGTGAAGCAAAAGAGTGAGTCTGCATCTGTGAATAATGGGGGATTTTTTATTCCTTGTGGCTCCACCAAGGCTACAAGAACTGTGAACCACTATCTCAAGGAGAGATAAGAGTTGCACAGACACAGCCATAAAACCATTTGGACATGAACAAATTAGCCCTGGTGATTCTCAAGTCAAGAGAAGAGATTCACCAACACAAGAGACAAGGCTGTAAACTTGGGGCCACTACTTGCAAAGAATGCAAAGAAGGACGTTTGTAAGCTGCTGTCTCAGGAAACTGAGCAAACATACCTTAAAATAATCCATATACATATCCTATGTACCAACCATACAAATTACGAAATCACATGGTTATATGAAAAAGAGACATTACCAACTGCATTAAACCTCACGAAACAAGAGATATCCAAGAAATGCCAATAGATGTCCCTTGTGTGGTCTTAAAATTTAAAGAGCTATTTATAATAAAACAGAAGAAACTGTCAGACTTCTGATTGCAACAAGCATTATTAAAGGAATTTAGGATTTAAAAAAGATTATTCTGATCCATCCAGATCGATTGAGGGTCCCAGTTAGAAAAAAAATGAGTCACCCATACAGTGGCGAAATGGGATGCAACCCCCTGTAGTGTGCTCTCACGAGGCACCAGTTCTGTAGGGGTTTGGGCATTTACTGGGACAATTATTAATTGTAGCAGTAAATCACAAAATTGATTCTTTTAATGGCCTTAGAATCCAACCATGCGATATAACTCAATATGCATATAAACCTAACAGATCTTATCGTGAGGGTTATCAGAATACAAAAGATATATATTCAGTCAGTTACGAAGAGTTACACATATCAAGAGAACATACGTTCAGTATATCATTCATTTAGACCATTTCGTAAATGAACTTGGTTATAACTTCTACATTAGATACTCAAAACAAGTACATAACTTTTAGGAATTAAATTGATAACAACTGGTTGGGATAACAATTGAATTCTCGAGCTGTAATGCAGTGAAGTTGAATACTCATCCAATCTCTGGGGATTCAGATCTCCTGCAGGCACAAAGAAGCAGTTGCAGGCTTGTTGCTGTCCAATCCGCGCTCTGTGGCTCGGTGCCAGGCTGTGCTGTGCGGCTTGCGATGGTGCGCTGCTGATGTTCTCTGAAGACCGGCTAGTTAGTGTTCGCTTTAACTAGCGAAGTTTGTGCACAGGAGAAAAGATGACTGTGGGTCCCAGCAGGTCAGGAAGAAGACCGGTTCGTTCCTGATGAAGCGCTAGTTCTGAATAGTGATTCAGCTGTCCACAGTTCCGACCTCTTCACGAGGCTTGCTGCTGATGCTAACCTCGGGTGGATCCTCTGGTTACTCTCTGGCAACCTCCGCTCTAGACTCTTAGAACAGAGGAAAGTTCTGGCACTCGGACACACTGGCCGTTCCGTGGTGGTCCGGGCTGAGTCTCAGGATGGTCAGGAGGCGCGCTGCGAGAATGTCCTGCCCTTGAGAGCCTTTCTGCTCCTGGGCCGTCCTGGCCTGGAATTGTCTCGCACCCCTGGAACTCTCCTCAGAATTCCCCTTAGAATAGTTTAGAATAGTCTTGGAGCTCTGTGTTGCCTGTTTTTACCTGGAGGAACTTCAGCTCATTCATTGGCTGAAAGTTTCATGGGCATCAGAGACCCACGTGGGTTACTCGGCCCTACCAGTCCCTGATTGGTTGATCAAGGTGAGATATGAGTCACTTACTCCTGACACTTAGGAATGCAGTCCAGATGTCCATCTGGCACTCCCTAGACAGATAGGCGCCAATGGATGACCATTGATCATGATAGCCAGACTTAGCTAAGTGCATCCCCATTTGGGAGCTGTCCCTTATCAAAGGAAACCTTAAATCAGTCTGCATGAATAGCTTCTCTGTGGCTGCACCACAGAGATGAAGAGAGAGATGGGGCCTCATTTAGGAAAGCACAGCAACACTTAATTCTGCCTTATTAACAAGCATTGCCGCTACACCCATATCATTGCTTGTGTAGGAAATCAGAAATTTGACCTATTAAAAAACCATTCTTCGTTCCACATTGATAAAATGAAGGACTGGCTGTATCAGGACGAAGTGGGCTATGCTTGTTTGGTATCAAAAGAATGGGTCAAACATGAGTAGTTTAGAATTCTAATTATTAGACTTGTATTACTCAGAAGAAGTTATGTGTCTTCCCAAAATACTGGACTTTTTATCCTACCTTTCCTGATTGAAGCAATAAAAAGTCCTGAAGGAGAGATATGCACATCACTGATTTGAATTGGCCAACCAGAACTCTGGCAGACCATATTTTGGAATGTCTTCATCTGAGGCTAATAAATAGGGCAAGCTAAGAATCACAAATTGGAAGTAAGCCCCAGGGAAGTTATGTCTGGAAGTGAGGCCCAGAAGGACCAGAAATTAGGCCCATGAATTTAGTCCCGTGAGCACCAGAAGAACTGGAAGTTAAGTTCAGGACGTTACAGATGCAGCCATGTGCGCGGCACAGATACGTACCGGGGGTAATAGGCTACGGCCTCACGCATCGTGACGTGCGATGATGCAGAACACTGCAGTACGTGATTGGTTGACCGACAGGGGAACTCGTGGTGCATTGGTCGGTCGTAGAAAGATTGAAATGTCTTTACTGTGCCCTTTTTAGTATTGAATATTTCTGTGGAAATTTACCACTGAAGGGAAATCTTAGTAGCTGAGCATAAAAAGAATAGGAGCATACTGTAACGCGTGTGAAGGCCATAAACGATATTAATTTGGGAACATAAACATACAGTATACAGTATTGCTGGTCTCGGTACTTTAAAGAAAAAATACACACCAGTATTCCATTTCTCCCTAAACATTTTAAGCATCGAAGTCTTTAACTAACATGTGAAATAGCGTGTAAAAAAGTGGTAGTTTTAAGCTTTTCTGCTAGTATAATATGGAATCGCGTATCTAAGGAAATTAATAACAATATAATTATATTCATATACTGCAACACAGTAGTACACGCTGTACAATGTCTGTTGATACTGTTTGTGTAGGGCTTTTTCACCACTCCTCATGTGACCTTGTGTGTAGTGCTGTGTTCTAGGTGCTGCGCTTGTAAACCAGAGATTGTCTGTTCAAAGCCAGCTGGTGCCATGCCTTTTCTTTTAACAAACATTTTTTTGAAAAATAAAATAGCAATATTATGGATAATTAATTGACTTTTTATATTTCTAAATATCACAACATGTTTGAATCCAAGTCATTTTTAATAACAATGGGTAAACTGGATAAACTATCAAAAAGCTTTAGAGAACTTAACAATAGCAATATTATGGACAATCAATTGACAATAAATATAGAAAAGCACATATTAAATTTGGGAAATAGTTTTAATATGTAAATAGTTCCCTGGTTCTGCACCCCTGGGTGTTTCTCTCTCTGGTCTGGGCGCGTGAGAGCTCGCTGGCAGGTGGTGATGGAGAGGAAAAATAAAGGCAGCTTTTAACTCCGCAAGTCTGAGTTTTTGGGTCTGTCCTGTCCGAACCCAAAATCGTTACACTGTCATTCTGTCCATCGAAAACCCGTTTGTAACCTTTCAGAACACCTATCTGTTTTCTTCCTAGCACAATTTACGAGCACTCTGTGATTAAATTAATTCTCATTACATTATCATTCTCACTGTGCATTACAAGGAAGATTAATAAACATAAGGTTGTTTAATGACAATATAATGTTTATAATATAAATATTTACTGTCAAACTTTAAATCAACAATTGATTTAAAGACGAACTGTCAAAGTGCAATGAAATACAATATTGTTGTTGTTGTTATTGTTGTTTTTATCCTGTAAAGCGTTTTGAGAAGCCACCTTTAAAGGCACTATATAAAGGCGCTGATTCTTATGAAATGTGTTTTCTTTCTTCTTTTTTTCAGCATGGAATAAATCTATTACTGTACTTGATTCTTATGGATGCCCGCTTCCGCCGGGGATTAAAAAAAAACATGGAATCGTGTATCCAAGGAAATAGCAGTATAACTATATTCATGCACAAACAGTAGCATGTTACATTATTAATTTGGGTGTCTCCTCTTGCCAGAAAGCTCTAAATTGCATTTTGTCTTTTTTTAAATTACAACCCAAAAGTCTTAATTCCGTCTTAATTAAACGTTTAAAATACACGTTTCGAATACAAAGAAATCCTCTTCCTGGTATATAGAACAGATCAGCAGGTCTTTTTTCCCCAATCAGAGGGGTTTCAGATGGTGACAGCCAATCACCATTCTGAAGCCTACCATAATATCTGGTATAGGGACAACCCAATATGCTGGTCTTGGTACCGTATTTCACAGAAAAAAATACACACCAGTATTCCATTTCTCCCGTGTCCTGTCACAGTTCAGTAGGAAGTGCACCTCTGTCTCTATTTCTCCCTGCTTGCTGGCAGTGGGAGCACAGCCTGTCCTCTCTGGGTAACCAGGTGTTTCACGCATGAAAAGTGGTTATTAACAATCGAAACCTGTTTTATTTATTTTATTTTTATTTAGATTAAGAGTTCCCGTCACCCCCATTTCCATTTAAATCGCAAACCCGTGTTTAATTAAATGTCTTTATACACAGCTGTATGAACTCCACCAGTCAGGACAGGAGGCTCTACTGTACACAGAGAGGGGCAGGAGGGGGGAACAAGCTGCCCAGCCGTGTGGTTGAAGCTGATACCCTGGATTCTCTCCAGACACAGCTGTATGAGCTCCACCAGTCAGGACAGGAGGCTTCTCCCCAGTCTCCACACAGAGATCGGTCACTTCCAAGGCCAGGGAAACGTGCTGCTCAGTGGTGACCTCAATGCACGAACAGGCACACTGGCAGACTACACCAGCACACAGGGAAACACTCACGTATTTGTCTACATCATGCCTACAGTATATGTAAATATCACAACGGGTCCCAATCCTACTGGGAGAGGGAGGAGGGAACTCAGTGGAACTGGCAGCCCAGTATGTGATCTCCTGTCACAGCCTGAGGAACAGTGAGCCTGTCTCCCAATAATGCTCCTTCTGTCTACAGTATATGTCAATATTTTATAATATGTCTCTGTTGTAAATGTCTTTAATAGGTCTGTAGATTTTATTTTACTTTTATTTTGTGTTTTGTTCCATGTTAATTTTATTATTTTATTTGCTTTGGCAACACTGATTGTACCCATCTGTCATGCTAATAAAGCACCTTGAATTTAATTGAATTGAGAGAGAGAGGGGGGAGGGCGAGCGAGAGAGCACAGACAATAGATTAGCATACTATAGAGGAAAACAGTATAGGCATCGTTGATATGAGGACTTTTGAAACCAAATTTCCCAAATTTAATATGTGCTTTTCTATATTTATTGTCAATCGATTGTCCATAATATTGCTATTCTAAGCAAGAAGGAGCGCTTCACCCCGCCTGCTGTGGGAAGAGTTGGCTTATTCCATCCCTGCCTCACCGAGGGTAGACCCTGCCAGGCCCTCGTCGACACCGGTTCGACCATCACCCTGCTGCGGCCTGATGTCCTGCCGGGCACTGAGCCAGCCAGACCCCCAGGGCTCTCACTGTGCACTTTGGAGCTGCGAGGGTGAAACACCCCTTCTACCTTGCCCCAGTCCGTGAGGACTGTATCCTGGGGTTGGACTGGTTGCAGCAGGTGGGTGGTTGCCTTGATTTCGGCGTGAGGGACGGGATGCTGCCGCCGGGGGTGGCGGGTGCCCTCCAGCGACGAGGTCAGGTGACATTTTGTGGTGGGGCAGTTCTCCAAGCGGTGCACGGCCAGCCGGAGGCCGCCAAGCAGTGACCTCGCCGCTGGAGGGCACCTGCCACCCCCAGCGCAACACCCCGTCCCTCACCTCCAAGGCCTCCCACAGTGCACAGAGTGCCTTACAGACTACGAGTAGGGGCAAGCTTATCTCACCGTACTGGGAGTCAGCTCTAGCACGGTACCGCGATACCCGCGGCTCCGACAAGCCAAAGCGACGCCCGCCGCTGCCACCTCCGCTTCCTGCTCCGGTCAACCCACACACCCCGGACACCTCCCGCCCAGCCCAACGCAAGACTGATTCATTCCCCCTGCCCCACCAACTCTCGCCGGCCCAAGTCAAGGCAACCACCCACCTGCTGCAACCAGTCCAACCCCAGGATACAGTCCTCACGGACTGGGGCAAGGTACTGTAGAAGGGGTGTTTCGCCCTCGCAGCCCCAAAGTGCACGGTGAGCGCCCTGGGGGTCCGGCTGCCTTGGTGCCCGGCAGGACACCAGGCCTAGCAGGGTGATGGTCGAACCGGTGTCGACGAGGGCTTGGCAGGGTCTGCCCTTGATGAGGCAGGGAAGAAATAAGCCCCGGCTGTGGCCAACCCTTCCCACGGCAGCAGGCGGGGTGAAGCGCTCCTTCTGGCTTTCCAGAGTCGGGGTAGCGTCACTCAAGGGCGGCCTTCCCCCCTTTAGGCCACCCCGCTCCTGTTTCCCGATGGCCTCTGGAGTCCCCGGGGCTCCAGCACCTGGCACTCCCATGCGATGTGCCCCCTCTCCCCACAGTGGTGACAGATGACCAGCCGCCGTCGCTCCCCCAGCATCGCCGCGCTGGCCGTCTCTTCCTCCCCATCTGATTCCCCGTGCACCCCTCCCACCCCTCCGTTGGTGCCCACCGGTCTCCTCGAATACGGCATCAGCCTGCTCAGCCAGAGCCAGGGCCTGCTCCAAGGGGACCGGCGCGGCCAGCATCAAGTGGCACTGCACCTCAGTTGGCGCCAGGGCCCAGAGGAACGCCTGGAGCGCTATCTCCCGGTGGGCCTCCTCCCACCTCCAGGGTAACCATGGCGGGCTAAGTAGGCCACTGTTACCTTCACTGTTACCTGGATACCTCTTTATTTAGAACTCACTCTTCCCCCTGCCTGTCTGGCTTCTTTTAATCCTTCTGTGCCCGGATTGCAGCGGGTAAGATGTTTTTCCAAGTAAAAAAGAGAAATTAAAAAAAGAGAAATTTCACCAGAGCCTCTTCTCGAGTCTAATTTTTAGTGTAGAAGGATTCAAGCAGGATTTTAGATGAGACCTTAATCAAGCCCAAATCATAGTTGAACCCATTCAGAGCCTACATTACATTTTAGCGTTTAATTCTGAGCAGAAGACCCTCACACCTGAAGAAGGCTTGGGTTTTACCATCTTACAGCTTTCTTTTTTACTGTCCTGGTGGTAGATTTCGAAGATCATTTCGCCCGTGCGGTGTTTTCCTGAAGAACAGGCTACGAAGAAATATTTATAATTGAATGTAAAATTCAGAATGGCAATAATACCTTGTAATATGTGCTATAATCGTGTATTTCAGATGAAGCCTGCTGTATTTACTTACCCTTCGCTCTTTGGAAGCTGGGGCGGCAGAAGCACCTCATCTCTTCCCGTAAAAGGTCTTGGTCTCCATACTGTACTGTGGTCGCTGTAGTGCAGGCTTGCAGTTTTTTTTTTTGTGATGGGAACTCACCCAATCCCTTGGTGTATTTATGCTATATTCTCATGTACGGCTAGAATGTGTTCATTGTCTTCCAATGAAAGGCAGGTTCCTTTTGCCGAAGTCGGGAGACATTAGAGGCTTGCCACACCCGGACTGTTAAACCAACGCATTAGGACGTCAAAGCCCATTGAGGAGCCGGGCACAATAATTGTTTTGTTCCTTGATTTTCTGATCTGCAATTATTACAGAAATCAAGTTCCTGCTCTTTGCAGACGACCTGGTCCTGCTGTCGCCCACAGAACAGAGGGTGCGGAAAAACCTGGCACTGCTGGAGCAGCACTGTCAGACCTGGGCGCTGACAGTCAATATGGACAAGAACAGAGTTATGGTTTTCCAGAAAAAAAGCCAGACCTCAGGGAAACAGGTACAAATTCACAGTTAACAACAACACATTAACACCTAACAACGGGTGCAGGGCCTAATTAGGCCAGTACCCACTATTGTTAAACATACAGAAAAGAATATTAAAGTATTGGCTTTAATATTAGCCGTACAGAACATTAAAGTGCCCCTTTCCATTCAGCGGGTGTCTGAGCCGCTGTGTCTTATCTTCTGACAGTCGCTGTTGTGAATGTCTGTAGAGTGTATCTTATTTTTAGTACTATATTTTTATATTATATTCCCTATTAATCAAACTTTAAGAGTATGTTTCGGCTTGTCCTCCCCTCCTGCCCCTCTCTGTGTACAGTAGAGCCTCCTGTCCTGGATGGTGGAGCCCATACAGCTGTGTCTGGAGAGAATCCAGGGTATCAGCTTCAACCACATGGCTGTGCAGCTTGTTCCCCCATCCCGCCCCTCTCTGTGTACAGTAGAGCCTCCTGTCCTGGATGGTGGAGCCCATACAGCTGTGTCTGGAGAGAATCCAGGGTATCAGCTTCAACCACATGGCTGTGCAGCTTGTTCCCCCATCCCGCCCCTCTCTGTGTACAGTAGAGCCTCCTCTCCAGCCAGTACAGGAGGCTCTACTGTACACAGAGAGGGGCGGGAGGGGGGAACAAGCTGTCCAGCCGTGTGGAATGCTACAGAACCCTAAACAGACAATACACACTAGCCGGATATTTGACAGAGATATTCAGACACAGCTGGATGAGCTCCACCAGCCACGACAGGCAAATAACATACACTCCACAGACATTCACAACAGCGACATATCATAAAACTTTTGCACATATTGTTAAATTATGACTTGTTTTTCAGGAAGTTTAAAAAACACTTGAATTACTTATCTAGTCTCTCGAAATAAAATTATTTTTCAAGCAATGCAACTAACGTTGGGCAATGTGTTTTTTTTAATCCAACATTGACAGCCACATCTTAAATCTTGTCAGTCAGCTCTTTTTTCTCTATTTGAATTGTGGCGATTCAAACAACTTGGGATAACAAGTGGTCTCAAAGTCATCGAGCTCACAGAGCTTCAACAACAGATGACAATTTCCTTAGTCCTTCCTTAGTCTTCCTGAAATTGTCAGATTATGAGTGAATAAAAGCATTTTATTAAAAACACGTTTGCGTTTGTTTGGGAGCTATATTATGTATTTTTCATATGTAAGATATAATGATGTGTTCCTGCTTACACATCGCACGACTTTAAAAGCTAGAAAAACAGGTTTCGATTCACATTATCTGGCGAGCCTTGTTTTGTCAAAGGACAGCACATACTTTGAAAAGACCGCAAATGTATTAGCAAGGGTTAATTGCACTATGGACCGCACAAAGAAATGTAAAATAGTCTTCTTTAGGTGTGAGGGCAGGAGTGGATCGTAGCAGGCATAATCAGCAAATAACAAGAAAACAAAGAACAGGGCAGGTGAGACGAGTATCCAGAGATCGAGTGATCAGAAAACGGAAACAATTGTTACGCCCGGGTTTTCAACGCAATTTTTTTTAACTTGCTAATGCATCAGACACATTTCCTGGCGTATTGTGTTTTAAATAAAATAGGAGTGTCTTTCCCTGGTATTAGCTCATCGGTATGGTGTAAGTTTTATCTGTACCATACTGTATACAGGTACAGACTTCAAGCTGCACCACTGTATCGCTTTGGTAAGGAGACGGACTATTGCCAAAATCACGAAAGTCTGATAAAGACAGTCTCATGTTTGTGGACAGTCTGTCCACAAACAAAACATTCCTGTTAGACAAGAGGAATGTAAAAAAAACAATTACTTTTTGTCAATGAAAACCGGTGTGTGTGTCTCTCTCTGCTGAATGAATAAAAGCATTTTATTAAAAATGCGTTTGCATTTGTCTGGGTATTTACTTTGTAATCTGTGGTCCTTTTAACTGTTTTTACATCTACTGTATTGCTTTGAGATGGCACTTTTAAAGGTGATATGTAAAATAAAGTTTTTTTTATTATTGTTATAGAGAAACATGATCAGATTTTCCCTGGTTCAGAAAAAAAGATCTAAAGTATACTAGTTTGTCACTCTTCTCGTTCCCTCTCTGCTAAATGGCTTTTCATACTAATCTGATCAATCTAACTGCCTGTTTTCTGTTCTTTCTCTATCCTTTAAAATAAACTATTATTCCACAATGCAGAGTATTACATGGCCAGTATCACAGGCCAGTTCACAGGTATGCATGCATAATTTAATTTTGAAAGCCACTGAGACATCAGGTACTACTGTTGTATTTATGAAAATGAAACAAAACAAAAAGCATACTAATAACTGTGCCATCCTACTCCTTAGTTAATACAATTGATTATTTATAAACAGTTAACATTGTTAGCAAAATATTTTGAATTATATTTTACCCTGTTTTTTCTTTGGTTTTGTATTTAATTTATTATATGATAGTCAGATTTAATGTATATTTGAACAATGAAAATATATTTTTACAAGATGCGGGGGAAAGTGCAACAACTTATTACAGTGCTAAATTCAATATTATTGATTACTAATAGTTTATGCTAACACCTAACTTTCTTAATTAGATGTATTTAAAACAGTGAACTAGTGTAAGTGTAACATAACATTCAGAAATACAATCGAAAATAGTTTTTGTATAGATGAAACGTTTCTAAAATGTATAACGTAACAAAATTAAAGACGAAAAAAATCTGTATTCTTTCCACTTGTACGTCATTAGAAAGTACAACAAGTTTCTGCTTTGTCTAAGGATGGTATCAAAAAGTAGTCTAAGTGGTGAGAAAGCTGTGCTTAATGATAATTAAGGGACTTAAAAGTAAAAAGAGATGCCTCATATTGCTTGACTAATTTTAAAAACTAAGTTATAAATGCAGACGCTCTCTCGGTGCCGCGCTGGGTCTAAATATCTAAATATCTAAACATATTGTAGCGCATTCGCCCCGGGCAGAGGCCGAAGGGCGCCCGGCTGGGGTGCGCAGGGAGGGGCAGGACAGGAGTGAAAGTGGTCAGGGCGGGGTTTAGGAAGACCGCTGACCAGTGCGGCTGTCCCACAGTGAAGCGGGCGTACAGTCTGGGGAGGTATCCGTTTTCCTTGTAAATAGTTCCCTGCTTCAGCACCCCAGGGTGTTACTCTCTCTCTCTCTTTTCTCTCTCTCTCTCTCAGGCGCGCGGGCAGTGTGTTGGCTCGCGCTGTTGGCGGGCGGGGGCTGTCTGTTTCTGGTCGGGGACGCGGGAGAGCCAGGCTGGCAAGTGGTGACAGAGAAGAAAAATAAAGGCTTTAACTTGCTTTAACTCCGCAAGTCTGAGTTCTTCTGTCCGTCCTATCCGAACCCAAAAGTATTACAATATGTATCTTTATAGCGGGTGGTGTACAGCTTTTTAGTATAGATTACACTTTTCTAAAATGTATTTAAAAAATAAAAACGATTTCAATCTAATCTTTCCACGTTTGATCCCAAAATCCCAAGAAAAATAAATCTAAACGGGGAGAAAGCTATGCTGAAAGTTTATTAAAATACTTAGAAGACAAAGATATCAATTTATGTTGCATTTGTCTGATTGTGAATAAAAAAATACATATAATTAAACACGCGTTTGCGATTTAAATCAAAACACGATTTAAATCAATATAAATGTTTATATTGTAATGCATAGGTGACTATTCATTGTTATTAAATGATTTAAATTTGATCATGTTGTGATATTTAGAAAAATAAAAAGTCAATTAATTGTCAATAATATTGTTATTCTATTTTTTCAAAGAAATGTTTGTCAAAAGAAAAGGCATGGCACCAGCTGGATTTGAACACATAACTTGTAGGTTAGTAGTCAGGTATGTAGACCAGTGGGCTACTGGGGAAGTCACATGAAGAGAGAGGTGAAACAGCCCTGTCGCAGTACATGAATATAATTATATCGTTATTAATTTCTTTAGATATGCGATTCCATATTATATTAGCAGAAAAGCTTAAAACTACCACTTTTTTACACGCTATTTCACATTTTAGTTAAAGACTTCAATGCTTAAAATGTTTAGGGAGAAATGGAATACTGGTGTGTATTTTTTCTTTAAAATACCGATTCCTGGAATCTGACTGGCTGACATCCTTCTGAATATCTGGCATACGGAAAAGAAAGCATAGATAAAAAGGCTTGGATTCTCATGTATCTGATACAAGTATCTTTTAATACAGTCTTTGCTGTGCTCTTGAGGATCCTTGTGATATTTTGAGCTCTGGTTGAATGATAAGTGTCGCAGTTTAAATAATTTTCTTAGTTAGAAATTATGAAACGCTCTGTTAAAAGCAAGGGA